>NW_026057584.1:101574535-101655032 GCF_023721935.1 Panthera uncia | reverse complement strand
TTCCTTCCTTCCTTCCTTCCTTCCTTCCTTCCTTCCTTCCTTCCTTCCTTTCTTCCTCTCTTTCTCTCTCCCTCTCTCTTTCTTTCCCTTCCTTCCTTTCTTTTTTGTTAGAGATTTTATTTTTAAGTAATTTCTACATCCAATGTGGGGCTTGAACTCACAACCCCAAGATCAAGAGTCACACACCCCACTGAATGAGCCAGCCAGGTACCCCAGAAAATGTTTTTCATATCAAGGTGACACCTGCACACCTCTTACATACTCGCTGACCTCAACTCTTCTTGGAGGCTATTAAAACAGGTTACACTAATGCCTCTTCCACATAATACCTCTTCAGATATCTAAAATGCCCTTCCTGGGGCACCTGATTGGTTCAGTCGGTTAAGCGTCCAACTTCAGCTCAGGTTATGGTCCTGGTTTGTGAGTTCAAGCCCTGCATCAGGCTCTGTGCTGACAGCTCACAGCCTGGAGCCTGCTTCGGATCCTGTGTCTCCCTCTTTCTCTGTCCCCTGCTTACACTCTGTCTCTGTCTCTCAAAAATAAATAAACATTAAAAAAAATTAAAAAATAAATTTTTTTAATGTTTATTTATTTTTGAGAGACAGAGTGCATATGGGGGAGGAATGCAGAGGGCAGAGAGAGAGGGAGACATAGAATCTGAAGCAGGTTCCAGGCTCTGAGCTGTCAGCACAGAGCCCGACATAGGGCTCCAACTCACGAATCGAGAGATCATGACGTGAGCCAAAGTTGGATGCTCAACTGACTGAGCCTCCCAGGCGCCCCCGTCAAAAAAAATTTTTTTAATAAAATGCTATTTCCTGAGACTACTGATCCTTAGTTGTAACTCAGCTTCAAGAGCTTTCACCATTCAGTTCCTTCTCTTCTCAAACTGCTTTAGTTTCCTAAAACAGTTTTGAAGAGTGCTACCCAGAAATGACTATAATAATACTATGTTTGGACCTCCCTTTTTAAACCCTTTTGGTTAATATAACAGAGATGTTCTGCCAGTCACACTTCAAACCACATTTACATATTCCTAAAACACTTTTTTACACATGCTTGTTTTATATTCTACCTCTCTATCCTAATCCTGTATTTTCAGATTTATAACATATATTCTTATATATAGTGCATCATTCCAGTCTGTCAGTCTTCATGGATCCTGATATTGCCTTCCAAAAACTGTATTTCTTAGCTGTTTTCTTTCATCTTATTAGTTTATCTTACAGAAAGTAAACAATAAACACGTTTGTAGAACTGAATCAACAGTGTATCAGGATGTCAAGGGACTGCATCAATCCTGGGTAATGTAGGCCTCCCATGGCATAAGGTCCCTCTAAAATGGGTTCTCAAGACATGAGTTTGAAGTCAACTCTGCTGTCAGTAGTGCTAGTCTGAGCCTGACATTCTGTCACTGGCTTACAGCTTCTCAGTTCCACAATTCTTAGAGCTAATCATCCAAAATTGGTACTTTGCTTTACCCTAATGTATTTTATTTACAGGTTTTTCATTCTAAGATTACTTTAATTAGTAAAGCTTATATCAAGATTAATTTGCATTCCCTAAGAAAACGTGATCTACTGATGATAAAGGTAGAGAAATCAGACTGGATTAAAAATGTATCATATATATAAAACAGGAATCAAACTTGTATATAGCACTCTAGTTATAAAGAGGTCTCTTATTTTTTTTTTAATACAACACTGAGTTCTTTCTTGTTATTCCTGCCTGGCGTTGATTAATCTCACTAAATATTAGCTATCATTTTTTCTAGCTATGTGAACCCCAGAATGTTCCTTTACGGCAGCCACTGTCCTTTACCTAACCTACTCTTACACTCCCTTTCCTATCCTGAACCCACACTCCTGTTCGTTCTTCAAGTCTTCAAGATTAATTTAACAGATTCTCTGCTTTGGAGGCTCAGTGATATTATAATAAGACATGCAGGGAATTTTACAAAAGAAACACATTGCTATTCAGTGGATTTGCATGAACTCCCTTCCAGTGGAACAATCATTCCTCTTCTCCCACCCTATGCCCAGCAAGATTCACCATTCTCCTTCAGGTTCATTCTAGTCCTTCATTAAATTCTTCTCAAATTAATTCCTAACCCTCTAAAACTTTCATCTAGAGCTTTTAATTAACCCTCTGTCTCTGACCCTGCATTCCCCTACCTATAGAGATAGTAAAAACAATGGACGATATGAAAGCAAACAGATCAATATAATTGAAAAATACCGAGGGGTCAAGAAAATGAAAGCCTTTCTGGAATTTAATCAGCTTGTAAAAGACATTCCTAAGCAAAAACAGAAAAAGGAAAAAGAAAACCAAGTTGGATTCAAAAAGATAGCTTGAACAATGACAAGAAAGAAGAAAATCACTCTCTCTGTTATACTGGTCTCTGAAGAAATTCCAGCTAGTTATCCAAGGATGAAAGAACACTACAAATCAGCTGGTCCCTTTTCCTCTTTAAAACCACAACAAAATTAATTCAACAGATCCTTGTTATCTGTTGTCTATATATGGAAAAAAGGGTGTCTCCAGATCATTATCTAAAATTTACTCTTCCATTTAGTAGGGACACCTAGTAGCTGACACAGTAAATTATTTTTACCTCATCTGATCTATTTTTAATTATCTCTATAAGTTATTTAAGAAAATTTTTAAATTACACTCAAACAATGAACTAAAGTTTAATATGTTAAATTGGGATGCACCCCCCACCTCACACCTAAAACTCCAAGGGCACAGGGTGGTAAAAGTTATGAAGGACAAAGCTGAAGCATCTCAAGTTCCATTCTCTTCCTTGTTTATAGGACAGAGCAGCTCCCATTTGAACAAATCCTTCTGTAATTTTGAAAGGCTTTCAACTGGTTCTTCAACTATAGCACAACCCATTGAATAGAATTAGAAAGAGGATGGGCTGAATCAAAAGAACAAGTTTAAAGCAACCACAACACTTTGCATGTGTGTTTAAAAACACTCAGGAGATGACTTTACAGTTCCTATCATGGCCCAAGTTTCTTCCTTTCCTCCAGAACATACATGAACTGTGCTTTTTAAAGAGATCTGTAAGAAGTCCACACACACACATTCCCCAGTGAAAGAAGAGAGAAAGCATCAGCTTTGGAAAGCAGGGATTTCCACAAGGTCTGAAGATGTGTACAGGTATATGAGGGAGAAATCTGAATACCTGGTTGTTGATGTTGACATCAACGCTGGGACGGGAGGACAGCAACAGACTGCTTTCCAACTCAAGGTGTCTGAGCTTCTCTGAGGCATCTTTTAATGCTGGGAAAAAATGGCAACATGGCCCCTTAGTCTGTCAATCTGTCACAGCTGTGTGAGGTAATACACTTAAGTTTTTTTCCCCAATACCAGTTACCAAAAATTAAATGGAATAATCCAGATGACCACAGAATAAATACATTTTCTTTCTAGAACCAGGTAACTATTAATTTAAAAGTTAACCCAAACAGGGGCACCTGGGTAGCTCAGTCAGTTAAGCGTCCAGCTTTGGCTCAGGTCATGATCTTGTAGTTTGTGGGTTCAACCCCCGCCCTCATCGGGCTCTGTGATGACAGCTCAGAGTCTGGAGCCCACTTCAGATTCTATGTCTCCTTCTCTCTCTGCCTCTCCCCCGCTCGTACTCTGTCTTAAAAATGAACATTAAAAAAAAAAAAAAAGAGCATGTTGGGGAGCCTGGGTGGCTCTGTCGGTTAAGCATCCAACTTCGGCTCAGGTCATGATCTCATGGTTCGTGGGTTCGAGCCCCGTGTTAGGCTCTGTGCTAACAGCTCAGAGCCTGGAGCCTGCTTTAGATTCTGTGTCTCCCTCTCTCTCTGCCCCTCCCCCACTTGCACTCTGTCTCTCTCTGTCTCTCAAAAATGAATAAACGTTAAAAAAAAATTAAAAAAAAAAAGTGTGGATAACTGAGTCCCAGTTGGCCTTTAAAAGTTAACCCAAACAGGAACATTGCCCTGTATCTACAGTACTCCTAGAAAGCCACTGGATATGGAATCTCAAGAGCATGTGCAGTTAAGAAGGCTTACCAGCCAAAATATCCGAAGAAAAGGCAGAGAACACCTGTGACACGATCCATCCACAACCACAACCCAAGCTCCTCCTGCCGACCTCAGTACTTTGCCTTGCCACTTTCTTTCCTCGGCCCTGACTATACGCTGCCTAAAACTACACTTTTATGAAGCAAACAGATGGAGGACATACATTTATTCATTGACTGATACAACATATTATGTATTGATAACACAGGTGCAATGCAGGAAAAGCCTTTTGTCTCTCTTATGTTCCACCTAGCTGCAAAACACATTACAAATAAAGTTCTCTAACCACTAAAAAGATAATATATTAAACACAATTCAGCTTTAAACGAACTCTATTTAAATTAGCCACTCTGTAATAATCTTATTTTGCAGGGACTAATCTGGTATGAGTTTGAATTTTCACACAGTCTCATGAAAAAGCAAGCTGTTGAATGCCTAGTAATTTTTTTTTTTTAATTTTAACATTTACTTATTTTTGAGAGACAGAGAGAGGCAGAGCATGAGCAGGGGAGGGACAGAGAGACAGAGATACAGAATCTGAAGCAGGCTCCAGGCTCTGAGCTGTTTGTTAGCACAGAACCCAATGAGGGGCTTGAACTCAAGAACTGCAAGACCATGACCTGAGCTGAAGTCGGATGCTCAACCAACTAAGCCACCCAGGCGCCCCATGCCCAGTAATTTCTATTTAATTAGGTAGAAGGGAGGGAAAAACTATGAAATCATTTTCTCCTCGTCAAAGGGATCTTATAAAGTGTCCATTCATTAACTCAGTGGATCCCTCCCAAGGCTACACATTAAAACCAGATAGGGAGCTTTTAAGGAATACTGATTCCCATAGCTGATCCTAGTACGATGATAACAGAATTTCCAGAGATAGTTTTCCAGTACTGGCAGTTCTTAAAACTTTTCCAGTAATTTTAACGTACAAAATCACAAATTCAACACTGATCTTCCCCAAATCCTCCATTTTCGTTTATGTACTTTAATTGCCATCTCCTGGTTTTCTTAACGCTTCTTTATGCGATACTAAATTTTAAACATGATGATGTTGAGACCACAAATACTTTAGCTTATGCTGATAACTTAATACCCCCCAAAATTGGGTTCTGGGTTGGGGGGGGGGTTCTGGCTGAAATAAAGCTTCTTGTGCTACTTCTGTTTGTCTGAGGAACATCCTAAAATTACAGGATGTTTTTAAAAAAGTTACCATGTATAGCTACTTACCTATGTGAATCAGGATTTTGATATTATAGCCAAAAGAAAATACAGAATAAATTGGATACCAAGATTATAAAACCTTAATTCCTAATATCAAAACACTCTATTTTCATTGAATGACTCTGAACACGTTACAAATGTGAACTCAGTAAAAGTCTTATTAATGAAACCCCCATGCTACACAAGAATTTCTTCTGTCACAACTTCAACATCATTTAAGCTCTGTTTGAATACCTTTTGTAATGAGGGGCTCACTTCCTGTTAGGTATCTTAACTTTTTAAAAAGTTAAGCAGCACTCTTCCTGGATTATTTATTTTTGTGGGTCTGGAAAAACAGTCCTCATTAATAACAAAACACTTCCTAGGAGCTAATGGGATGTCTGAACATCTATTAAATCCTGTGTTATAGGAAATCTTTAAGGAAATTTTCTCTTAATTTCCACTTAAGAAACAAAGTAAAAAAAGCAAGTTTGAAAATTCATGAATGCTTAGGGTTCCTGGGTGACTCAGTCGGTTAAGGTGCTGACTTCAGCTCAGGTCATGATCTCTCAGTTCACGAGTTCAAACCCTGCGTCAAGTTCTGTGCTGGCAGCTCAGAGTCTGGAGCCTGCTTTGGATCCTGTGTCTCCCTCTCTCTCTGTCCGCCTCCACCCCCCCCCCCCCGGCTTGTGCTGTCTCTCTCTCCAAAAATAAATAAACATTAAAAAGAAAAAAGAAAATTCATGAATGTTTAATGACTTATAAATGACACAAATGTTTAATTTTTTTAATGTTTTTATTTATTTTTGAGACAGAGAGAGGCAGAGCATGAGCAGGGGAGGGGCAGACAGAGAGGGAGACACAGAATCCGAAGCAGGCTCCAGGCTCTGCACTGTCAGCACTGAGCCCGACGCGGGGCTCGAACTCACGGGCTGTGAGATCATGACCTGAGCCGAAGCTGGACGCTCAACCGACTGAGCCACCCAGGTGCCCCAAATGACACAAATGTTTAATTGTCCCAATTATGTAATCTTAACAATTTCAATGGACCCTTAAGCCAAAAACAGGCAAGAAGGCATAACTATTCTTCCTCAAATTTTAAAATTCAACTATTGCATAAAACATTTGAAAGAACTGATTTAAATAGCTCACTTCAAAGGGATGTAAAATAAAAAGTTGTCCTTGATGTTATACAGAACATTTACTTACTCCCGCACTCCTCTTTAGGTTCCTCTAATCCAGTTTGCCCGGTGACTGTGTTAACTTCATCTGGCACTTGGGGTGTTTCCAGAGTGTCAGGTGCCCCAATCAGATCATCAATGGTTGTTTCCATTAAGTCTGGACTATCTAGCAAATCAATATTCAGAGGCAAGCTGTAAGGGTGAAAGAAAACTAACTTAGATCAAGAAATTTATCATGAATTTAAATACTAACAAAAATATCCTATGAAAACAAATCCATGTAAGAGTTCATATCCCAACTGATTTAGTCATCTGTCAAAACCTTTTGGGCAGACTTCTCTTCCAGCCAAAAATGGCATCAAAAGGGACTAGATTTAGCACCCCCCCCATACCCCAAAATAACTGAAGGAGAAGAAAAGAAACTATTTTTAAGATATTTCGGCATCAGATAACACAGGCAATCTGGAAAACAAAGATGGTGAGCTCTATGACGGCCTTGAGAGAATTCCCATGCAGTGGTGCAGAGGTGAAATGAGACTGGGCATGGAAGACCTAAGCTGAGAAGATGAGGCTCACTCTGGGCTACAGGGCCTACTTCCACAGACTGTAAAACACATAATTCACAGGGTACTGAATACTCAGAAAGGTCTTGCCTCAGTAGTGGAGAATAATTAACCCACATTGGGCATGGCAATGGACCCACCTAACATATCATAAAAATAAGACCTGAAATGCTCATATTGTTTCTAAGTAACAATTGCATCCCAAAATAAAGCTCAAGAAGATTTACAAGAATATAAACTTATCTAGCATCCAACAAAGTAAATTTCACAATATCAGGCATCCACTGAAAGATTACCAAAAAAAAAAAAAAAAAAAATTGCAAATTTAACAGAATAGTTAATCAATAGAAATTAATGTTAGAATTCGCAGAGAAAGACATTAAAACAGTTATTAGAACTACTCTATGTTCATAAAGTTAAGCAGAGACCTAGAAAATATAAAAGACCCAAATCAAACTTCTTGAGATAACGGAGATGAAAAATATATTGAATGGGATTGACAAAAGATTTGAAATTAGAAAAGGCACTGAGTTTGAAAGCACAGCAACAGAAATTATAAAAAATGGAAAACACAGAGAAAAAAGAATCCCTCCAAAATGAAAAGAATATCAGTTAGTTGTGGGACAAGCAGTGTACTTTATGAATAATTGGAGTCCCAAAGTGGGAGTGGGACCAAACAAATAGTTAAAGAAATAACAGCTGAAGTCTCTCTAAATTTGATGAAAACTGTAAACCCACAGATCTAAGAATCTCAACAAACCCTGAACACAAGCAATATAAAGAAAACTATACCAGAGCATGTTATAATCAAACTACTTAAAACCAATGATAAAAAGAAAATCTTAAAAGCAGACTAAGCCATTATGTGGTCAGAGGCATAAAGATAAAGATGAAAGCAGATTTCTCATCAGAAACAATGCAAACTAGAGGGCAGAAGGGGAACATATTGAAATCACTGAAAGAGGAAAAAAAACAAAACCCTACCAACCCAAATTTTACATCCAGCATAAAAAGCTTTAAAAAGCAAAGGAAAAGTTAGGCATATACCAAAGAAAAACGAAAACATACATCCACACAAAAATTGTACACAAATGTTCAGAGCAGCGTTATTCCTAACAGCCAAAAAGTGGAAACAACTAAATGTCCATCAACTGAAAAATGGATAAATAAGATGTAATACAGCCACAGAATGGAATACTAATCAGCAATACAAAGGTGTGAAGTACTGATCGATGGTACAACACGATGACCCTTGAAAACCTGACGTTAAGGGGAAAAATTCAGACACAAAATACCATCTATGGTAGGAGTCCACTTATATGAAATGTCTAGAATACGCATATCCATAAAGATAGAAAACAGATTTGTGGTGGTCAAGGGATGAAGGAGGGATCAGGGAGGAATGCAGACTCACTGTTGTGGTGTAAGGCATGAAATTAAGATTCAATATTAACTGCTGCCTTGACACATTGGGCCTCGCAGGGCTCCAAATGCCTAACCATGAGTTCCCCTACTCTTAACCAGATATGTGCCCCACCCCATCCTGTGGAAAAGTTGCTTCGGCACCTGGCTGGCTCACTTGGCAGAGCATGTAACTCTTGATCTCAGGGTTTGAGTTCAAGCCCCATGTTGAATATAAAGATTACTTCAAATAAAATTTAAGAAAGAAAAGAAAGAAAAGAAAGAAAAGAAAGAAAAGAAAAGAAAAGAAAAGAAAGAAAGAAAGAAAGAAAGTAAGTAAGTTAGTTCCCCATGCAGCTGTACTAGTTGCATTCTACTTGGTTTTTAACTTAATGAGTTTTACTTCCCTGCCAGCCTATGAAATTATTTGAACAAGTAATCACACCTTCTAGTGGGAACCAGGGGTCACCTCATCCTCATGTTACTATAAAGGCTGCCTCCCACAGCCCATGTTTGTTCACTTTGATCCCAAGTACAACACCCATGTGGCCCTGTATGTTGTGAGGTTTTCCCCTCCGTTGAGCTGTGAGTATATGTAACTAATACATTGCTATCTCATCTGTCCCATGTTGGATGTTGTATGCTCAGTCATCTTGTGGTATTTAGGGTAGGGGATCTCTCCCAAACATGAGAGTGAATAGGAACTGATCAGAACAACTGCTAAAGGGTATGGGGTTTCTTTTAGGGGGACAAAAATGTCCCAAAATAAAACTGTGATAAAGGCTATAAAATCCTACAAACGTATTAAAAACACTATTTTTTTAAAGAAAGATTTTCTTTTTTGTGTGTTTGAGAGAGAGAGAGAGAGAGCAAACATGCACATGAGAGAGAATTGAGCAGGAGAGGGCCAGAAAGAAAGGGAGAGAGAGGGAATCCCAAGCAGTCTCAGCACAGAGCTCTGTGTTGAGCTGGATACAGGGCTCAATCTCACAATCATGAGATCCTGACCTGAGCCAAGATCAAGAGTTGGATACTTAACCAACAGAGCCATTCAGATGCCCTTGAATGTTCACTTTAAATGGGTGAATGGTATAGTATGTGAATTATATCTTAATAAAGCGGTTAAAAAAAAAAAGTCAAAGTAAAAACACCATATTCACACAAAAGAATTCATGACCAAAAGACCTGCACTAAAAGAACATTAAAGGAAGACCTATAGGCAGAAGTAAAATGAAAAGTGTATTATGGAATTTATAATATACATAATAGTAAAATGCTTGACAAATGATAATAAAAAGCCTAGGGGACAGAAATACAAGTACCCTACCTATAGTAAGGTTCTTATGGTATAATATCCCTTAAATGTAGACTGGTAAGTTGTATATGCTAAAGCAACCATTACGGTAAAAACAGCACAAAACAAAGACACAAAGAATTACAGCTAAGGACTGAAGAAAAGACATAAATAAAAATTTTTAAAAATACCTGATTAATGAAAAAGAAGGCAGAAAGAAGGAACAAGAAACATGGGACAAACAGAAAATAAATAACAAAGATGACAGACTCAAACTTAATCACAGCAATAATCACAATACATGTAAATGACCTAACACACTAATTTTTAAATGCGGAGATTGTCAGTTAAGATTAAAAAAGTGAAATCCAATTTTAGATTGGATACTGCCAATCTAAAAATTTTAGATTTAGACTTAGATACTGCCTATCTAAACAATTTAAATATAAACAAAGATTAAAAATAAAGATAGAAGAAGATATATATCAAGCTAACACTAGTCACAAGAAAGTCTGACTGAATATATTGATATCAGAGTACAGTTCAGAACAAAGAAGAGTGAGTACCTAAAATGAAGATGATCACTTTATCAGGATAAAGGAGTCATTTAGTCAAGAGAACGATACTAAATATTTATGAACTTAATGACAGAGCTTCAAAATATATGAAGTCAAAACTGAAAGAACTACAAAGAGTAATGCACAGATCAATAATTATGATTGGAGATTTCAATACCCCCTTTCAATAACTGATAGAACAACCAGTTAGAAAATCAGCAAGGTAGACCTGAACAACACTAACCACAACTTTACTTAATTGACATTTATAGAATACTACACTCAAAACACCAAAATACACATTTTTCTTAAGTGCGCATAGAATAACCAGTAAGAGGGATGCCTGGGAGGCACAGTCAATTTAGCATCATGACCTCGTGGTTCGTGAGTTTAAGCCCCACGTCGGGCTCTATGCTGGCAGCTTGGACCCGAAACCTGCTTTGGATTCTGTGTCTCCCTCTCTCTCTGTCCCTCTTCCATTCATTCATTCACTCTCTCTCTCTCCCTCTCAAAAGTAAACATTAAAAAAAAAAAAAATTACCACTAAAGCCATAAAACAAGACTCAATAAATTCAAAAGGATTCAAGTCATATTAAATATGTGTGTTCTTTGACCAGAACAGAATTAAATTAGAAATCCAAAACAGAAAGATCCTTGGGAAATCTTCAAATATTTGGAAACCATTTAAGGAACTTCTAAATAACCAATGGCTCAAAAAAGATACCAAAAAGAAAATCAGAAAAGTATCTTGAACTAAACAAAAATGGAAGCATAACATATTCAAATTTGTAGGATACCACTAAAGTAGTACTTAAAGGAATATTTAAAGGACTAAATATCTATATAAAAGAAGAAAGTTCTCAAATCAGTGACCTAAGCTTATACTTTAATGAACTGCAAAGAGAAGAACAAATTAAATGCAAAGTAAGAGGAGGGTAGAAAATAATAAAGATCAAAGGGAGAAAACAATAGAGAAAATGAATTCAACCAAGAGCTAGTTCTTTGAGAAGCTCAACAGAATTGTTAACTTTTAGCTAAAGTGATAAGGAAAAAAGAATACGTATTTACCAATATCATGAATGAGAAGGGTGACATCACTATAGATCCTACAGATATTAAAATGGTAGAAGAGGGGTGCCTGGCTGGCTCAGTCAGTGGAGCATGTGGCTCTTGATCGTGGAGTTGTGAATTCAAGTCCCCCATTGGCCACAGATCTTACTTTAAAAATATATGTACATAATAAAATGGTATAAGGGAACATTATGAACTTTATGCCAATAAGTTCAACAACTCAGATGATATGAAAAAACTCCTTGAAAGACAGAAACTACCAAAGTGCACTCCAGAAGAAACAGAAAAATCTGAATAGACACATATAGGTAAAGAAATTGAATTAGTAATTAAAAACCTCACAAAGAAAAAAATCAGGCCCAAATGACTTCACTGGTAAATTCTACCAAATATTTAAAAGAAGACATAATGCCACTCTTCAACAAACTATTTCAGAAATAGAGGAGGAGGCAGTATTCTCTGACTCACTCTATGAAGCCATTACTACCCTGATACTGAGCCATACCAAAGACATAACAAGAAATTAAGCAAGAGATCAAAAGGATTGGCCACCATCACCAAGTGGGATTTACCCAAAGTATGCAAACTTGGCTTAACATTCTAAAATCAATTAAGGTAATATACCATATTAACAGAAGAAAACCATACGATCACCTCAATAGATGCAGAAAAAGCATTTGACAAAATTCAATACGATTCTTGGTTAAAAAAAAAAAAAAAAAAACAAACTCTTAAACTGGGAATGGATAAGAATATCCTTAATCTGATAAGGATATTTACAAAATACCAAGAGCTAACATCACATTTAATGATGAATGAATGAATGCTTTCTCCTGTAAAAACGAAGTAAGACAAGGCTGTCCATTGTTGCCACTGCTATTCAACACTATACTACAGGTTCTAGCTATAATGTAGTATAGGGGGGAGAAAAAAGGAAAAGGACAGAAAAATAAACCAAGGACACCCATAATGGAAAGGAAGAAGTAAAGAGAAGGAGGTTTTTACAGGTAGATTATAGAATCCTATTTGTCTTCGCATTCTATTTGTCCTCAAATCCTAGAAAGTAATAAATGAGTTCAGCAAAGTTGCCAGATACAAAATCAACATACAAAAGCAAGTATACCTATATACTAAGCAATGAACAACAGGAAATTGAAATTAAAACTCTATTCATAATATCATAAAGAATAAAAACTTAGGAATAAACTTAATAAAGGACAGGCAGGACATGTACACTTAAAGAATTTACACGTAAATTAATGGTGATCTAAGTAAATGAAAAGACATCTCATACTCAGAGATCAGGACATTTACTATTGTCAATATTGGAACACTTAATATTGGCAAATCTTTCCAAACTAATCTACAAATTTAATGCATTCACTGTCTAATTCCAGCAGGGTTTTTTTGTAGAAATTGAAAAGCCAATCCTAAAATTTGTATGAAAGTTCGAAGCTAGAATAGCCAAAACCATTTTGAAAAAAAATAACAAAAGTTGGGAGGATATACACCATCTGATTTTAAAACTTACTGTAAGTCACAATAATGAAGACAGTACGGTACTGACACAAAGACAGACATGTAAATCAAGAAAGAGTTCAGAATTTCTTACATTTATGGTTTTTATCAACACAAACCAATGGAGAAAAGAATAATATTTTCAAAAAAAAAAAGGTGCCAAGATAACTAGATATACATGCAAATATATGAAGTTAGACCTTTCCCTTACACGATACATAAAAATTAAATTAAAATGGATGACAGACTTAAGCATTAGGAGCTAAAACTGTAAATATTTGAAGAAAACACAGGGGAAAAGTATCTGTGACTTTGGATTGGCAAAACGTTCTTATTAGGATAGGATACCAAAGGTACAATGTATAGAATAAAAATTTGATAAACTGAACTTTACCATAATAAAATGTTTGAGTTTCAAAAGACACTATGAAAGTGAAAAGAGAAGGCACAGATTAGGAGAAAATTGTTGCAAATCATGTATCTGATAAGGGACGAGTATACAAAATATACAAAGAACTCTTAATAAAAAGACAAATAAACCATATAAAAATGGGCAAAAGGTTGAACAGACATTTCTCCAGAGACAATATATAAATAGCTGATAAGTGCATGAAAAGATGCTCAGTATCACAAGCCCTCAGAAAAATGCTAATGAAAACCACAATGAGATACCACTATTCATTCACTCAGTACAGTAGATATAATCAAAAAGACAAAATAACTATCAGGATGTCGAGACACTGGAACCCTCATTCATTTCCACTCTAGAAAACAGTTTGCCAACCCTTGAGAAGTTAAAATGTAAATTTACCATACAACCTAGCAATTTTCCTCCTATTAGTCTATACAAGAGAAATGATACCTTATTGTATACACAAATACATTTACAGAAACATTCGTAACATTACTCATAGTAGCCCAAACATAAAAACAATCCAAATTCCCACCAACTGGTGATGAGACAGACAAAATTGTGTATATCCATACAATGGACTACTAGTCGGCAGTTAAAAAGAACAGACTAGGATCATGAACCTCAAAAACATTATGCTAGGTGAAAAAAGCCAGACATACACCCCTGCATATTGTATAATTCCATTTATATGAAGTGTCTAGAAAGGGCAATTATAGAAACTGAAAATAGATAAGTGGGTGCCTGGGGGAGCGGGAGGGCAGGAGCATTACTTAAGTTTAAACCAGCACAAGAGAACTTTTTGGGATGATGAAAACATTTTAAAACAGATTGTGGTGATGACTGTACAGTTCTATACATTTCTAAAGATGGAATTGTACACTTACAATAAATGAATTTTATAAGTAAAAATGTCCTACAAAATTAAAAAAAAAAAAAACCACCTTAGCCAAACTCAGAATTTAGAAATTATTGGGGTGCCTGGGTGGCTCAGTCAGTTGAGCATCTGACTCCTGATTTCAGCTTAGATCATGATCTCAGGGTCATGGGATTGTGTTGGGCTCTGTGTTGAGCATGGAGCCTGCTTACGATTCTCTCCCCCCCCCCCATCCTGCCCCTCTCCCCCACTCGTGCTCTCTAAAATAAAAAAATCAAAATAGAATACAATTAAAAAAAGAAATTTAGAAATTATCTAGTTCGGCCAAGTTGCAAGACACAAGATCAATATATAAAAATCAACTGTATATCCGTACACTAGCAATGAACAAGAAACTAAAATGAAACAACTTCATTTAGAAATTCAACGTATTCTAAATGTTTTTTGGGTTTTTGTTTTTTTTTTTTTTTTAAAGAACCAGAGACTGTCAACCCAAATCATCTGCTGTGGAAAGTTCAAAGCTTTAGATCATTTTGTTGATCTAATACTGAGTTAGTGGAAAGGAAAGGAATTGCCATTGTTTAGAAGGTTCCATGCTTTCCTAGAAAAATGAAGGCCACATTTCACTTACTTACCTAGTGTCTAGGAGCCAAGTAAGAAAAAATTCTTTCAAAAACTGTAAAAAGAGGTAGTAAGAACAAAGAGAATTTCTGCACAAGAGACCTGTATCCTAGAGTCTTATCTCTGCAACCACCCAGGAGTACAACTTTGGACAAATCACTTTATCTTGGTTTTCAAAATGTGTTCTACAGAGCCCAAAGGATTCCACAGATATATGTAAGTGACTTATCTATGGGTAAGGAAAACGTGGTGTTTTGATCTCCCCACAGTGATTTTAAGGACTTTTATTTAGAATTCCCAGGTAAATTTAATTCAAATGATTTCTTGGCTAAAAACTCATTTGGAAACCACTGGAGTAAAGGCATTTCAGGCGCTTTTCATCTTTAGCACTAAAACTATAAAAATCTATTAGTGTAAAACCATATCATCAGTTCATTTTCAAGCCTTTTTCCACTGCTCTAAATGGTATCTCCCCTAAGAGTGATTCAGTGTCACCTGTGGGGCTTTTTTTTTTAAATTTAAATAACATCTTCAAAAGAAGAGTTGGTGGTGGTAACATGGAGAATAGAAGATGCAAAAATTGAAATACTGGAATTTGTTGAAGCTGGTTGATGAACATATTGCAGTTCATCATATATTCTATGTAATTTTGAAAGTTTCGTCATAAACTTTTAAAGATGTGGATAGCAATCATTTTGGACAAAAGGTTGTGATAACTGGTGAGAGTTTATCTACTGTGGTTCTAACATGGACACAGAACATAATTTTCTTTATACACTATGGGTCTTAGTCTATTCAGGCTGCTGTAACATAAATACCATAAACTGTGTGGCTTATCAACAACATTTATTTCTCAGGGTTCTAGAAGCTGGGAAGTCCAAGAACAGGCACTGGCACGATTTGGTGTCTGGTCGAGGTCAGCTTTCTAGTTCAGAGACCATTTTTTTCAGTGTATCCTCATATGACAAGAGAGGTATGTGAGGGATCTTTCTGGTATCTTTTTTTTTAAGGGCACTAATCCCATTCATGAGGGCTTCTACCTTCATGACTTAATCACCTCCCCAAAACACCATCACACTGGGGATTAATTCTCGACATATGGATTGGGGGGGGGGGACACAAATATTCAGTCTATAACATCCAGAAATAAGGGGGGAAAACCCTTTATTAATTTCAATTATATGAAATTAAATAGAAGCCCATATATACAAGAATGTTGAATGGTCTCAGCCTTTCTGTTGAAGAACAGTGATTAAAAAGTACCCACGTTAGGAGTGTCTCCCACTCAAATTCTTACCTTGAAGTCCTAATGCCCAGCACCTCAGAATGTGATCTTATTTGGAAATAGGATGTGTGCAGCTGTAATTAAATTGGGATGAGATCACACCAGAGAGTAGGGTAGACACTTAATCCAATATGTGCAGTGTCCTTACAAATGGGGGAAATTTGGACACAGATACCTACACAAGGAGAATGCCACATGAAGATGAAGGTAGAGATCGGGTGATGCTTCTGCAATCCAAAGACTGTTAGCAAACCACCAGAAGCAGGTGGGAGGCATGGAACAGGTCCTTTCTCATAGCCCTCAGAGGCAAGCAATCTTGCCTACATACTGATCTCTGGGATTTCTAGCCTCTAAAACCATGAGACAGAATTTCTGTTGTCACCCAGCCATAACAACAGTCCTAGCTAATTAATACATCTCACATTCTAAATATCTGAGCAGGACTTACTAAGAAAGAACCTGAGAACACCGTACTTTCCAGACCATGAAAGACAAATCCACAAAAACATTTTGCAAGAAAATTCACAGGACATAAGTGCATTCTGACTTTTCTCCTCCTCTCCCCAGGACAGTAGGGCATTGCAAAAGCACATCCAGTAAATGGAGGCTCTAAAAGAACTTGAGAAAGGGCATAATGGCATCTTACTTGGTGGCGGGGCACTGCTGAACATCAGAAACTAGTAAGCCGATGTCAGGAAGCATAGGGAGAGTTCTTGAAAATCTGATATATGAATCTGTAAGTTTGGGAGCATATGCAAATATACTTTCTATGCAGGGAAGTGCCTCCTTCAGCATGCAGAAGCCTAAATTCACTGAAGCCAAATTTAATAACATGGAGAAAAAAGACCAGCAGTTGGATAAAGTACATTTCTACTGTTTGGCACAGCAAGAATGCATAGATTCCCAGAGGCCAAATTTGAAACAAGTCGCACATCAAAATGAGTAACAGGAATGGATGATAATACATTTTTAAAAAATCCATGTGTGGATTAAAAACAAATTATTTCCTTTATAGGTGAGAAGAGGAAAAATTCTCTATTTTTCTAAATGTTTATTTATTTATTTTAAGGCGGGAGGGGCAGAGAGAGAGGGAGAGAGAAACAAAGGGAGAGAGAGGGAGAGAAACCCAAGCAGGCTTCTTGCTGTCAGCTCAGAGCCCAATGTGGGGCTCGTTCCAACGAACCATGAGATCATGACCTGAGTTGAAATTCAAAGCGGGTGCTTAACCGACTGAGCCACCCGGGCACCCCAAAAAATTCTTTTATAGGAGAATGCCAACACCTATTCATGGAAAGAATGACAGAATTAGAAAATAACCATATTGTAAATACCAAAGTACTAATAACCGATTCAGACAAAAATTATCAACAGATGCTAAGAAACCATTGGGTGTGAGACTGTTAGGGAACAGGACATTGACACTCCACAGATTAGAGCAAAAAGGAAACAGGTACTTTTACAGAAAAATCTGGTGAATATCACCTTAACCAAAACGTTAGTAAAACTGTTAAATTTCAATCTAATCATGAGAAAACAACCACATACATCTAAGAGGTATTCTGCAAAGAAGCCAGCATCGACTCTTTTAAAAACATTAACACCACAAAAGGCAAAAAAGGGTGAAGAACTTTTCATGATTAAAGAGATATGAAAAACTAACTGAAACCTTGATTGGATCCTGAATAAGGAAGAAAACCAGCTATCAAGGGCATTTACTGAAACATTTCGGAAAATCTGACTATGGCCTATGTATTACAGTATCACATCACTGTTGAATTTTGAGTGTGGTAAACATATTATGTACAAGAATGTCTGATTTTTGGAGAGACATACAGAAATATTTAGGAAGGTAGCGATATAATGTCTCATTATGATCCTCAATTACTTCAGCCAAGAAAAAGTCAGCAAATGGGCAAAATATGTTAACAAGTAGAAAATCTAGAAGGGCGTATGACTCTTCATCCACCGTCCTCTCAACTTTTCTGTGGGTTTGAAGTTTTCCAAAATAAAAAATGGCAAGGAAAAGAAAAAAAGCGTATGTGCTTCCCCTGAGCCAAGTTAAGTCCTGCTAGAAGCCCATTCAACATAAGTCCACCCGTGAGACAAATTTACCAAGGTAAGATGACACACAATATGGGTGTACTCACGGGCAAGAGCTGAGCCAGGAGTAAACGAAAGAAGAGTGTTGCCAAAGGTGAAATGTGAAGTACACTGCCTATGTGGGCAAGTGACAGGTTCTATAAGGGCCTCTGAAAATAAATGTATTCGGGTTTAGCACAAAAGAGCTAGCACATATATACAGGCCATGACACCATGCTGGATTACAACAGAATCATTCAAGTAAAATGTTGCTCCCTTTCCTCTTTCTTCTTCCTCGACCTTGAAAGTAAGCCCCACAAGAGTAAGAAGAAAGTAACGATTAAAAGAACAAAACAACCGCCACCCCTATCAAAATGAGAATGCAGGGGCATTCTGGGTGGCTCAGTCGGTTAAGCGCCCAACTCTTGGTTTCAACTCAAATCATGATCTCATGGTTTGTGGGTTTGAGCCTCACATTGGGTGCTGACAGTGCAGAACCTGCTTGGGATTCTCTCTCTTTCCCCCTCTTTCTCTGCCCCCCCCCTAGTCAAAATAAGTTAAAAAAAAAAAAATGAGAATGTGGGAAGGAAAAATCATTATATTGGGTATAAGATTAAAACTGGACTTTCTGTAACTTAAGGTATGTTTCAATTACTAAAAATAAGACGATTCTTCTAAGTACAAATGAAGGGCTAGAAAGGGTAAAGAGTTGACCTTGTATAGATGAATACAGTAATTAAGAGAAAGATAAAGCAGAGAATTCAGGCTTTTCCAAAAACAACAGTGATAAACTCCCATTAATGAACGGGGGCTCAAGACAGGAAGAACTCAGGGAGCTGGGAATGGAAACAGGCACTGGGGTCAAAAACCCAACTCCCTGGGAGTAATGAAACCCAAGACACCTCAAGCGAGACAGTAAACAAGAGTCAGACTCACTACCTGAAACAAAGGTACTGTAATTTTTTGATAGGAACAGAGGCTTAAATGACAAGTGCAGTTTCAAATGAAAAGTGCTTGCTTGCTATGAAGGGAAGAATTAGAAATATCTGTGCAACCAACAATAAGACCACCATATACTGACTCAAGGACTGGAGGAATTTCTCCAGAAGATCCTACTCTAAGACCTTCTTCAGAGCTGAGGATTTCAAAAATTCAGGCTGGGGCAATTTCAAAACTGCCTTATTGGAAAGGAGTATGGTAAAAAGGAAAGAAAACAAACCTGTTTAAAACAAGGCAAACTGAACTCACCAACAAAAAATTACAAAGCATATTTTAAAAAATCATTATATTTCTCATAAAATAATTTTCTCATAAAATCACTCTAAGGTGACAATATAAGGACACAAAATCACATTCATTTATAAGGAACAAAAAAGGTGGGGAGAGGGGTGCTGGGTGGCTCAGTCAGGTAAGTGTCCAACTCTTCATTTCAGCTTAGGTCAAGATCTCACAGTTTGTGAGAGATCAAGTCCAAGTCAGGCTCCGTGCTTGACAGCTCAGAGCCCTCTTGGGATTCTCTCTCCTTCTCCCACTGCCCCACCCCTGCTCATTCTCACGCTCTTTCTTTCTCAAAATAAACAAACATCAAAAGGTGGGGGCGGGGGGGGGAGTAGAAATTTAAAGGTAGTGGAACAGATGAACAAGTGGCATTCATTAGAAAGACTATAAAAAGCTAAAACCTAATTCTGGGGGTAGGGAAAGCCTAGAAAAAAACTAAATCACTCTAGAGAACTCAAAAGAAGTTGTAAACATGTTCTTCCATTTTATGTATTGTCTTTTTACTTTCTTGATAGTATCACTGGAAACACAAAAGTTTTAATGTTTGATGAATTCCAATTTATTTTTTCTTTTGTCACAGGTGCTTTTTGGTATTATATCTAAAAGACTATTGCTGAGTCCAGTCACAAAGATTTACTCCTGTGTTCTCCTCTAAGACTTCTATAGTTCTAGCTATTAATTTTAGGTCTGTGATCTATTTGGAGTTCATTTTTTTTACATGGTGTGAGGTAGAGATCCAATTTCATTATTTTCTATGTGAATATCTAGTTGTTCCTGCACCCTGATGAATTTTTTTTAAAAGTAGTGTTGACACAACTGGATACAAACTTGGAAACAAACTTAGATTCAATATTCATACCTTATACACCAAGGCAGTTCTAAGTGGATCTGAGATTACTGATATTACATAGATACATTACTGATATTACAAGTTACTGATATTATATAGTTAATATCCCTAATACGCATTAAAAACTTCTTAAAAATAGGGAAGAAAAAAGTGAACAATTCTACTGAAAAAGGTGGAAGGGGACACTACAAATGAGAATCAAACCCGGGGCGCCTGGGTAGCTCAGTTGGTTAAGCGTTCAACTCTTGATTTCAGCTCAGGTCATGATCTCAAGGTTCGTGAGTTCAAGTCCCCTGTCAAGCTCTGCACTGACAGAGTGGAGCCTGCTCGGGATTCTGTCTCCCTCTCTCTCTGTCCCTCCCCTGCTCACACACATGCGCAGGTATGCTATGCGCTCTCTCTCTCTCTCTCTCTCTCTCTCTCTCAAAAATAAACAGTGGCACCTGGGTGGCTTAGTCAGTTAAGCATCTGGCTTTGGCTCAGGTGACAATCCTCACACACTGTTAGAGCCCTGTGTTGGGCTCTGTGCTGACAGCTCAGAGCCTGGAGCCTGCTTCGGATTCTGTGTCTCCCTCTCTCTCTCTCTGACCCTCCCTCACTCATGCTCTCTCTCTTTCAAACATAAACGAACATTAAAAAAATTGTTTTTCATAAATAAACATTAAAGAGCCAATTCTCACAAAAAATGCAAATGGCTCTTAAACATAAAAAATATGCTAATAAAAGGAATTTAAATAAAAACTACACAGAACATATCCATCATTAATGATTATGGTGTTGGTATCTATCACAGGTGTATACATGTCAAAACTTATCAAACACTTTGAATAAATGTACTTTACTATGTATCAAATGTACCTCAATAAAGCTGTAAGAAAAAAAAAAGACATATACTTCATCTCCAACGAAGGGGAATCTGGCAACATCTAGAAAAATTAAGATGTATTTACTACTAAATGAATACCATAATTACATAGGAAAAAAAGGAACTAATCCAAGTAAAATTTAAATATAGTATTTTACTTATTCTCAGACTAAAGAGAACTGTGGATACTGAAATTTACTTAGATTTGTTGTTGGTAGCGGTATGCATACAGCAATTCTGAAGCTATTGATATGTATCATACAAGTGGGCAAATATGGAATCAGTATACTGCTAGTAGTTAGGTTTCTCACTAGGGAAGAAGAGAAGGGAAACAAAAATAAGGAACTGGGGAGGCAAAGAACCCAGATACAGACTAAAATTAGAGTATCAGTATGAATTTGTGATTTAAACATACCTATTTTTTTCACTCTGTCCACTAAGTCTAGAAGCAATGACATTTACAGGAGCAGTGAACATAATCTAATGCCCAGATCTTGATTGCTAAATACCATTTTAACTAAAAGGATTCCAGGCTCTTAAAAAATGGCTGCCTTCAGGGCTAAGGCAAGGAAAGTACAAGATGAGTGTGGACCCTCTTATACCAAAAACTAAAAAAAGTTCTCAGAAAGTGAAGGGGACATAGTAAGTGGTAAGGGACATAGTTTGACAGGTTTTCATTGGCCAGATTTGGGACAGGTTGACTATCAAAGGAATACCACGAACTATATAACACACTGAATGAAAGAATCCACAAATCCATGTATAAATAGATAAGAAAAAGTTCTTTTTGTAGAACACCAACTGACCAACTAACTAGTGTAGAGAATGATAGTTAGCAAATCACCATTTTGCAACAATAACTAATTTTCACCATTAGGTGGAAGTTTGCTGGAAGAATATTTGCACAAAGTATTTGATAATTTTTTAACTACAAAAAAATATGGTGGAAAAGTCTGATAAACAATACCTAAACCAAGTAATATGAAATCAACACTACCAGTAATGGACAAAGTAGCGTCAAGTACCCTCTGATGTAATCTGCTACAGATATATCGCGTCTATATAGATACATCACATTTTTATTGACGAAAGTGCATAAACTGAATTGAATCATGAAGAAATGATCAATTAAATCCCAAATAGGGACAGTCTGTGAAACAATGGATGCATACTATTTAAAAATACAAATGTTGTGAAAGATAAAGACAGGCTGAAGAACTGTTGCAGATTAAGACACTCGAAACAAAATGTAAATGTGTGGTTCTGAACTGGATCATAGAAGGCTCTATAAAACACAGAGTTAGGACAATCAGGAAACTTGACCATGGACAGCATATATTTGGTAATAGTAGTATACTATGTTTGACTCCCTGAATGGACGTGGTAACTGCCTCGGAGACATGTAGAGAATGTTATTGCTCATCCCTCTCTTACTCAAAATCCACCTTGGAATAAAATCCACATTACTTTCACCAGCATACCAGGCACTCCATTACTAGGTCTCTGCCTAGCACCCTCAGAACACTTACGGTAGAGCCGCTTCTTAATTAAGCTCCATCCACACTAGTTTTCTTTTCTACTCCTCAAAAATCAACTCAAAGGCCTCTGTGTTAGTTATGTCTGCCTGAGATACTCCTTCTTTGCATGACTGAGTCCTTATACCCACCACTCATCTCTCAACTTGGGTATCTCTTCAAAGGACTACCCCTCACCCTGAAGTCACTTACTGTGACATTACCTTAATTTCTTCACAGCATGTTACTATTTGAAATCATGGCATCTATTATCTGTATACTAATTATCAGTCTCTTAGTACTAGAATATATATGTCATGAGAGTAGGAACTTATGTCTTGGTCACTATTCCATTTCCAGAATGTAGAACCCAGTGCCTATACACAGTTGATACTTACCAACTAGTC
The DNA here is from genome assembly GCF_023721935.1 of Panthera uncia. Lineage (NCBI taxonomy): Eukaryota > Metazoa > Chordata > Mammalia > Carnivora > Felidae > Panthera > Panthera uncia. The sequence continues at coordinate 101,631,998 of NW_026057584.1, read as the reverse complement.
ACTAAATTACAGAATTACTAATTCTGATATGTACCCATTAGGGAGTCTACCATTTTAAGCATGATGAAAATCCTAATGAAACCTCATGTTAATTTAGGAGGTATTCAAAAAATACAACTTAAAATGCTTAGTATTGGGGAGGGAAAAAAAAAGCGCAGTAATTTTAGTGTAAAAACACTACCATCAGGTCAGGAGACCACAAAAACAATTTATTCCATTTATTCCCTCTAACTCTCAATACATTTCTTTTCAAAGTAAACAAAGTGGGGAGACAGGGGAAGAGAGGGAGAAAGAAGGAGTAGGGAGAAAGAAGGAGTAGGGAGAAAGGGGGAGGGGAGGAGCAAGAGAGTGCATGCAAGAGAGAGTAAGCACAGAATGTGCACAAGGAGAGGTATTAAAAAGAACCATCCACTGTAGCAGATACCACCAAGGGTTTCTATTCCAATCACTTTCTATCTCAAAACAAAGCCAAAAAAAAAAAAATTTATTAATTCTCATCTTCCGATAGAGCTGTGGCTGACACGTTCAAGTTATAAAGACTCTTTTTAAGCGTGAAAACTCATTTCCTTGCTATCACACCCTTGCATTTTAGAACAGACTGTGATGTATCTGAAGATCATTTGCGCCACATTTTTGTGTGCTGTTGCTATTGAAATTTTCATTAAGTAACATCAGATAAAATACCTCTCCTGACTGAGAAGTCTGCAAAAGCTACTTCAGGATTTATCTATTTTCTAGTAATTTGTTACACATCAATAGAAAATGAAACACCAATGAACCTAGCACATGGCTCTCAATAACTGCTTAAACAAACTTGATGCATCCACTCTTTTCTTCCCTAGGGAAGAATGTGTGCCATTTAAATGGAACATTCTTACTGTATCTTCATCCAAAAAGACTTATTTAACTTCCCCATTGAAACTTGCAAACAGATAAAGGATTACAATCTACAGGTAAGCAAGCCAAAAAAGAATTAAAAAAGCATAATTTCTAAAAGAATTCATCCCTGAGCACTCCATCTCATAAAGATGTGAACTACAAGATGTAATTACTGTTTACTTAATCTTTTTTACTTTGTCTCTCTGAAACAGAGAAATAACTAATTATTCTGCTACAGGAGCTGTTCACAAACGGACTTAACTGTCACTGGGCCTTGTTTTCATTCTATACAATCTGCCTCACATAGGTAGGGACACATATAATGTGCCACAAAATTAAAATAAAGTGTTGTTCTATAAAAAGACTAAATAAAGATACGGCTCTAGAAAAAAGGGGCACAAACAAAAGGAGACAGAATTTGAGATGCTACAGATAAAGAAAGGATTACTATGTCCAATTTTGAAAATGGGCAAAGAATGTGAATAGATATTTCTCCAAAAAGGATATGCAAATTTCCAATAAGCATATAAAAAATACCCAACATCATTAGCCCCCCAAAAATGCAACTCAATGTCACAATGAGCTACACCCTCCAACCAAGATGACTATAATGAAAAAGGCAACAAAATTGCTGGTAGAAATGTAAAATGGTGCAGCTACTTTGGAAAACAATTTGGGCAGCTCCTCAAGATGTTAAATACAGTTAATATGACCCAGCAATTCCACTCCTAGCTATATACCCAAAAGAACTGAAAACACATGTTCATTAAAAAACAAAAAATCTGTTCCTGAATTTTGAGAGCAGTATGGACAATCACCAAAAAGTGTCCATCAACTGATGAATAAAAGATTATGTAGCATACAAGGGAATATACCAAACCATTGAAAGAAATCAAATACAAATGCTATAACATGGATAAAACTTTTTTTTTTTTTTTTAAGTAAGCTCTACACTCAACATGGGGCTTGAACTCACAACCCTGAGATCAAGAGCTGCATGCTCTACCTACCAATACAGGTGGCCCCAACACAGATAAATCTTAAAAACACTGTGCTAAGTGAAATAAGTCAGACAAAAAAGTCACATGTTATATGATTCTATTTATGAGACATTTCCAGAACTAGCAAAATTTATGGAGACAGATTAGTGTTTGCTAGGGCTTGGTGGGGAGGGGAAAATAGGCATTAAGCGCTAATGGGGAAGGGTTTCTTTGGGGGATAATGAAATGTCTGGAATTATAGTGGTGATAGTTGTACACCTTTGTGAATATATTAAAAACCAGTGGATTATATACCCAAAAAGTTTTTAAAAATGTAGTTAGACATTACATTTTTAATCTGTGACTTTTGGCAATGTCCTAGCACACATCCATTTCTCAAGAATGTACAAAGAAATATATATGACATTATCTCTTCTATCCATCTTCTTTTTCATGGACACTTACCTGAAGCAGTCTGTCCTGTTTCCCACCACATATGGGGGCATTTTAATTTGTTTTAAGTTATTTATAGTAGGTGCTAACAAAAAAAAAAAAGAAGAAAGAAAAAAAAGAAAAGTCTCCCTTATACCTACTAAATTGCTTTGAAAATTCAGTTTATCTTTCCAGCTTCATTTTCTGTACACTTACAAATATATACATGGTTTGATTTTTATAAAAATGAAAACATACCTGAGACACTTCACTGGAGTTTGTTACTGAACAATGGATGACTGACACACTCAATAACCACGTACATGGAGACTTTTCCTCATTCTTTATCAATTACATAGTATGGATGTAGCATACTTTAGTTATCTAATCTTCCACCAATTGACAATCATTTTTCACACTGCCTCTTTAGAAAGTTACTCCTATGACACTCCTTTTGACTCTCCACAATCTAGCCCCACCAAGCTTTACAATGTATGGAGTCAGTGCAGTGGGTATCATTCTGGTCTCTAAGACCAAGCTGACTTTGAACCCCAGCCTATCCATGTACTAGCAATGTAACTTTGGAGCAATGTCAGCTATCATTATCATACCTCCCCATGAATTCTGTACTCATACCCAAATGCCACTCATAATTCCTCAACTATTCCTTTTACTCTGCTGTTAAAATTTTCTTCTGCTATGGCTGTTAGTCTATAATGATTAATTCATCCTTGGATGCCTTGGTGACTCACGTCAGTTAAGTGTCCAACTTCGGAGATACAAGCACCCTTTGTAACGGCATTATTGATCCAAGATACACAAGTAGCCCAAATGTCCATCAATTGATGAACGGATAAAGAAGATGTGAGACACACACACACACACACACACACACACACACATATATATATACACACACAATGGAATATTACTCAGCCATAAAAAGAATGAAATCCTGCCATTTGCAACGACAGAGAGTATAATGCTAAGCAAAATAAGTCAGAGAAAGACAAATACCATTTCACTAATATGTAGAATTTAAGAAACAAAACAAATAAGCAAAGGGGAAAAAGAGATGCAAACCAAGAAACGGACTCTTAACTACAGAGAACAAACTGATGGTTACCAGAGAGGAGCTGGGTGGGGAGATGGGTAAAAGAGATGGGGATTAAAGAGTATATTTATAAAGATGAGCACCAGATGATGTGTATGGAAGTGCTGAAGCACTATACTGTACACCTGAAACTAATATAACATTGTATGTTGACTAACTGGAATTAAAATAAAAACTTAAAAAAAAAAAAAAAAGAAAGAAACAAGATGGGAGCAGTGGAGATGGTGACAAGTAAGGGATTCTGTATCTATTCTGAAGAAAGAACAGACCTCACTGACTGATGAGTAGAAACAAAGCAGAGTCAAGAGAATTATTAGGGGCCCTGATATAAGTCAGTGCTTCTCAAACTTTAGTATGCAAAAGAATCTCCAGGAGAGCATATTAAAATGGAATTGTCAGGTCTTATCTCTGGTTTCTGATTTAGTAGTTCTGGTGTGAAGCCTGAAACACACCGGCCCACCAACAGAAAAACCAGAACTGCCAATTAGTAAGCTAGGAAAAACAGCAGAGACAAGAAAAATTGAACGAGGAGTTCAATTTTGAACATATTAAATTTGAGATGTCCCAATATCACCTCTGTGGTATTTTCCCCCGGAACCCATAGACTCAATCTAATCATAGAAAAACATCACATACACTCAAATTGGAGGACCATCCTACAAGGTATCTGAGCAGTAATCTTCAAAAGGTCATCAAAGCCTGAAGATCATAGATGGAAGGGGGCCAGATAAGATCCTGGAACATTTGTGGAAAGACTGGTGAAATCTGAATAAAGTACACAGTTTAGTTAGAACTGTACCAATGTTAATTCCTTTCTTTGATAATCATCCCATTGTACCATGGCTATGTAGGATGTTAACATTCAGTAAAACTAATGAGGGAGGGTATGAGAGCTCTCTGCAAGATCTTTGAACTTCCTGTAAGCCTAAAATTATTTTGAAATAAAAAGTTTTTTAAAATTAAGATACCTATATTAGATATCTAAGTAGCAATGGCATACAGGCAGTTGGATATGAGAGTCTGGAAACAAAGCAGTCCAGGCTGATGATATAAAATGGGAAATTACTAATGTATAAATGGCACCTAAAACCATAACACTAGTTGAGATTACCAAGGAAATGAGTTATTGCAGAAAAGGTCCTAAACAATCTTTAGGGGATTAGGGAAATAAGGAGAAACTAAAAGAGGGTCTAAAAATGATGGCTAGTGGGGCGCCTGGGTGGCTCAGTCGGTTAAGCATCTGACTTCAGCTCAGGTCATGATCTCACAGTCTGTTGAGTTTGAGCCCTGTGTCGGACTCTGTGCTGACAGCTCAGAGCCTGGAGCCTGCTTCAGATTCTGTGTCTCCCTCTCTCTCTGCCCCTCCCCTGCTCATACTGTCTCAAAAATAAATAAAATTAAAAAAAAAAGGGGGGGGGTAGGGCGCCTGGGTGGTTCAGTCGGTTGAGCGTCTGACTTCAGCTCAGGTCATGATCTCACAGTCCGTGAGTTCGAGCCCCGCGTTGGGCTCTGTGCTGACGGCTCAGGGCCTGGAGCCTGCTTCGGATTCTGTGTCTCCCTCTCTCTCTGCCCCTCCCCCACTCGTGATCTGTCTCTCTGTCAAAAATAAACAAACATTAAAAAAAAATTTTTTTTAACAAAAATGATGGCTAGTGAGGTAGATGACGAGAGATAAGCTCTGTGAAGGAAGCATTTCATGAAGAAGGAAATGAGCAACTGTCATGAATGCTAACTTGACTGAAGATTAATGCAGAATGAGAAATGTGGTCATTGTGAACTAACAAAAACTCTTCTGGTGGAGTGGTAGCAGAACACTACTAGCCCGTACAGAATCTTTATGTGGATTTAAACAATGTCCCTCCCAAAGACACTTTACTTGCATCTCTTACAAAACTGTCATAGAATATGCTTTTATTAGAACAAGAAATTTAGTGCCACCTGCTGGAAAACCACTGTCACAAATATGTGATCACTGTCCTCTCGAATGTGGCACCCTTGTTCAGGACACGACCTGCACAATCATACACAGCAGCTTAGTTGGCAAAGTCTGGTTAGAATGGGTTCAAAATAGAATGAGGAGGGGAAACCATACAGACAATTCTTTCATGGCAAGGAGTTTTGCTGTAAGTGAAACAAGGAAATGCAGGAATAGCCAAAAGGGGAAGGTGGATTCAAGGGAGGATTTCTTTTTTTAATAATATTAGAGATCATATGGTGTTTCTGTGCTGATGAGAATATTCCAGTAGAGAGGGGAAAAATGATGCTATAGCACAAGAGAGCATTGCTGAAATGATGTTCTTGAGTAGCTAAGAGTCAAGATCTAGAAGACAAGTGAAGAGGTAGGCCTTAAATAAGAGAATGGATAGTTCACCGAGACGAACAACAGGAATAGCAGAGTATATATGACCAATTGGAAAAAAGTGGACTGATAAGGTGGCGGGAGTGTACAGATCTCTTCTGCTTGCTTATTTTCTCCAGAACGTAGGAAGCAAGGTCATTAACTGACAGTGAGGAGTGAGAGCTGAGGAGGTGGTGGAAGTTTGAAAGAAGAGAAATTACTGCCAGCACAATGTGACAATGAATAGATTAAGAAAGAAAATGTGACAGGATTTCAGGCAGCATCTAAAGACCCATTTGAGCTCAGTGGCCAAAATTTAAAGAGAGACCATTCAACGATATTGCATTCCATATTCTCCATCTACATGTACAGTGGACAGAGTGGATCTAGCCAGGATTGAACCAGATGTGCTCAACAGGGGAAGATATCTGAGGGTACATACAAAAGAGTGACTATAAGTGACTGCATATGAGGAAGATGAGGAAGTGAGGAACAAGGAGGTGCTCTGGTAGGTACTCAACAAGTAACGAGGTGAACTTAAAATGGAGATATCAATACAAGCCTCCCCAGTCTTCAACTTAAACATTTGCAGTGATTGGCCCAGGGTTCCTTACCAAATTGAAACTCCTTCGCACCAAGATTCAACATCTTTCCAAGACACAAGTACTTTTAACTACTATCACTCCAGTTTATCTGTTAAGTTCCACTTAAAGTGATAAACTGGACATTCTACTCAAATCTCCACAAGTCTTTCTAAAGACTTCCAAACGTTTTGATGCTGGTGTTCCCAGAAAGAATTAATGTAAGTTGTTAAACATAGTTCATTCTTTCTTTTTAAAAAAAAAAAAAATTCTTTTTTCTTTTTAATGTTTGTTTTTGAGAGAGAGAGAGAGAGAGAGAGAGAGAGAGAGCGCAAGCGCGTGCACATAAGCAAGGAAGGGGCAGAGAGAGAGAGAGGGAGACACAGAATCTGAAGCAGGCTCCAGGCTCTAAGCTGTCAGCACAGAGCCCGACATGGGGCTCGAACTCACAAACCGTGAGATCATGACCTGAGCCGAAGTCAGACACTCAACCAACTGAGCCACCCAGGTGCCCCAAAACATAGTTCTTAATCTCCACCAAACTCCTAGAGAGTTTATAATTAAATAATCCCTGAAGCTAATTAGCTGGGCTACAAACATAGCTCTGTTATAGGAAATTCTTCTGAGTAATGGTACATATGTGGCATTGTACATCCTGGGATGTTTTCCGTAATTTCTCTGGATAGTCTTCCAACCAGTTCCACAAGACAAGTCAGGCCATCAACTGTCTTCCTGTTATCATCTCTTACTTTTCATTTTCTTTTACTCCACCCATTCCTAATAATTGAAAATATTTTTTCACTTAATATTAACAATAATCAGTCATAAGTCAATACACCAGACCTTTATTAAGGAATCTGCAACTTCCCACAAATCCTAACCATACACTAGTATAGCTCACTTCTTCTTTATTAAAATTACTCAAAAACAAAACAAATGGGAATTCCTTCAAGAACAAAAAATAAGATCTGCAGCTGTTAAACCTGCTTTTAAGAGGAGGAGGTATAGGTTTATTACACCACCAAGGGAGTCTTCAGTCACACTCCTGGAGAATGTTGTTCTCCAAGTCAGATAGCTCTCCTCCATGCCAATATAAACAAAACGTTGGCCAGGTGTCAGGAACAAAATGTAAAAAGTTCACTTGAGCACCATCACCTAAAATGAAGGCCACAGCTTGCTGTTAGGAACACAAAAGCTTAGGTAATTATCTAATAATAAAAAATTGTGAGAACAATTCCTTCAGGAAAAACAGGAACACTTGCTTTTCTACTTCAGTATAAAAATTAAAAAATGTATCATTAAAAAAGCCACAGAATTTTTTTTTCCTTTCACCAACTTCTTTTGAAATTTCTCCTCTTCACTAATTCTCTAAAAAGGCTAATATTACAGTACTCCCCACCAACCCAAAATGCTCAAAGCAGCTCAAATGTATTACACATTAGCCAGAATTAAAGAAGTGAAGTTATATAACACATATTCCAGTGAAAGTGACATGCTTCTTACCCTAGTATTTCTATCACCAAAGTTCATGTCCAGTGGGTGAAACAAAATTCTCACAATGGATTTCACATGACTAAAGTAAAAAGATAATTTATAAGAAAAGAGCATGAGAAAATTTTATGTTCTTCAAAAAAGGGAGCTGAGAAAAAATATTATAGGATTCATATTAACAAGAAAGGATTTGACAAATAACATTTTATACTGAGACAGAAGCCCACAAGAGAGACAGCAGAAAGAGGCACAGACAGAGGTTTCCCCATCCTAAAAGGATCTTCAAATTCTATCTCTAGCAAATTCTATCACATGCAAGCACTGACCATTCTGGAAGCCAGGTATAACTGATGATGTGGTATAATTTACATTAAAATATAGGAAGGAAGTAGGTGGTGGTAAAGAGACTAATACAAGAGGATTTTACTTTTGCAAATCCATGACAAACCCTATATACCAAAGATATAAAATAAATGCAACTTGATATTAATATTTTCAGACCCAATATTTAAAGCCTAACACATAAAAAATAACAGCCTTTCAAGCAATGAACTATGGTTTCAAAATGAAGCGTATGCCCCAACCAAAACAGTTAAAGCGCTGTTTCAAATGATTACTGCTTTCACCATCAGAACCTGCTGCACTAATATGGAAAACCATCCCCCTACTTTGTCAGTTTACGTCTATGAATACATATGGAAATAAAGGGATCAAAGATGAGGATTAGTCTTCTTATTCCTGTAAAGCCTGTCATCACAATACTCCTCTTCCTCCTGAAACTCAAGACACCATAATCGTCCATTATTTCCACCACCCCTTCATCTATTTTCCTGTTTTAGCAAGATGGAAAGATGAAATGCATGACATCAGGACACATAAAAGTGATAAAACAAGACTACTAATCAAAATAATCATTAGCATATCAACCAAATAAGTATGTAAAAATCTAGTGAAACTAACTACCGTAATCAAGGTCCAGTTCGTTGTTTATCCCATGAAACAAGTTATCTGCGTGTCCTCCATTCAGAAGACATTTCAGTTTTTTATCTTGATGTTTACAAAGCATCTTTTACATCTTGGACAATTTTAACAATAAAGATTCACCCAAGTGTTATAAACAACATTTCCTGGGTCAGCACTTTAAACAACTTAAAATCCACCTAAAAAGGATCTGAATTATACTGACATTACAGTATTAGAATGTTTGTATACTAGTTGCTTTTTAAAATATAGGCATATACACAACAGGACAAATATTAAGTTTCTGTTTTTCTCTATATACCCATTTAAAAGTACAGTGTATCTGTGACTACCCTATCAAGGTCAAAAGGGTTAGACTACACTCAGAGACAGGTAAAAGCCTTTAATAATCACAAGATCTTCTATTTTCATGTGTGAAAGTATGAAGATCACTAGCTTTGCTGTGTTTCTGTAAGTTTCTGTTTATAAAAGTGCAGTTGAAACATAGCCAACCTAATTCAAGATGTTAAAACTATGTTAAATAAAATTAGCCCAAGCAATGAAGTTGAATCACATGGTCCCAGAGCTCTGTGTGGTTGGCTCCTTCTGATCAAAAGGATAGTGACCAACTAAGGTACTTCTAGAGGATATTAGTTCCCTAATCTAGAATGTATGATCACTAACCCTTAAGGCATAATAAAATGCAAAATATAAATAAGTTGGTGACAATTTATTTAGAATGAATGACTGTAAATTCTTCATAGCTATGGAAACGTGGATCTTGAAATTACCAGTAACACGAATTTTCACAATATTTGATATGAAATCCTGGATCATATAGAAACTTATAATAGACAAATTTAATTCTACTACCACCCAGTCTTAGTCCTTTACTTTCCCCACCCCCTCCCCTCTAATCCAGTTTCTATTATCCAGGACTTTATAAATGAACTATTATATTAGGTTTTCAAAGAAAATATAACCATGATGTGATTCTTCCATCACTTAAATGTAACATTACTGATTAACTCAAATTCTATAGAAATGACCACTTTCAATGCAAACTGAAGACCTTACTCTTCTATTATTACAATCCTTCCCTTAATTCCCAAAGTTAAGATTCTGCTAAGGTATATTTGAAGTACGAAAAGTCAAACCTTGGGATTTACTAAAAGACCTAAAAACCTTTATTATTATTATTTCTTTGGTTTCTATACACTCCTTTGGTTTCTATTATAGAGATAGGAAGTTCTTGGGGTGCCTGGGTGGCTCAGTCGGTTAAGCATTTGACTTCAGCTCAGGTCATGATCTCACAGTTCATGAGTTCAAGCCCCGCATCGGGCTCTGTGCCGACAGCTCGGAGCCTGGAACCTGCTTCAGATTGTCTCCCTCCCTGTCTCCCTCCCTCCCTCCCTCTCCCTCTCTCTCTGCCCTTCCTCCACTCATGCTCACTCACGCGCTCTCTCAAAAATAATAAACATTAAAAACAAATTAAAAAAAAAACTTTTAAAGAAATAGGAAGTTCTTAATCATAGTCACATCCATGAAATCTTCTCCTGAATGACACAAACCAAAGTTTTTGTGCTTAAAATGTTAATTCAAATTCCCTGTTTTAAAGAAAAAAATTACCATCAACAATACCTAACAATTATAATCTGAGCCATGTAAAGTCTAAAACAACTATGAGGAACATACATTAGTGGTCATTTTTAAGCATGTTTTATGATGATAGAATTAGGGAGGGAGCTAGGCTATTTAAGATATGGATCTGTTCCTATTTACAGGTTTACAGGATGTGCTAAAGAATACTTTGAACTTCTGTCTCCTTAAAATCATTGATAAACTCACAGGCTGAAACTTGCTTTTATAAATCTCATTCCTAGGTCTTACTTTATTTTGCTTACTTATATTTCCTATTGACAAGTTGTATGCTATTTGCAACCAACAGTCCAATAATAACACCCTCTGAAACCTTTGTCTTTGTCTAGCAGAGAGAGATAAGACTGACGTTGGAGGTAAATGGATGGTATATGGGTTAGGTTGTTTATAATAAAGCTTCATTATCTTGAAGTATTATGAATTCTCAGACTATAAAATATCTTCAAACTATTATATACATAGTTTTAAGGTTTGGAAATTGTTAAAATTTCTAAAAAACTATAGGAAGGCAAAAGAAATGCTTCTCTTACATCAATTTCCATTACATTAGAAATGTACTTTTTTTCATGTAACCTGCCTCTATGAATTAAATCAAAGAGCTTGGATAATTACATTCAGAGTTCATGAAGGACAAAAAATAGTAATATATCCAATCCATTTGAAAGTGGTATGGTTTTGGCCTTAGAATTTTATTTTAAGGCCAGATTATGAGGCTGCTGCAAACCTGGGAAATCTATCAGATGCATAAGATGAAAAAAGAAGAGAGGAATATGAAAAGACAAAAGTGGATACATTTTCCATTTTGTACAACCATTCAGCAGTAACGTAACAAAATTCAGTTAACCACTGGTTAACTAGTTAATCATACAAAAGTAAACATTCAGATTTCTCTCTCTCTACATGAATCACATCATTAATGTGACTTCTAGACATTTTGGTAAATTAAAATTCTTGCGTTTGTAAAAACTAAAAGTGCTTTTAATTATAAATTACATTAATTACAATTACAGAATCTTAGGCACTTAACTGAAATTAAGGCATGGGTCACTGTAGGCGTATTAAAAATGGTATAGAAAAGCAGTTCTATCAAAGTATCACCAAAGACTGAAACAGGGTGCCTGGATATGCTTCCTTCTCAGTGTACGATTACTTTGTCTGATTCTTTTAACTGCAATCTATTTGGATGGCTTGGGTAGGATGATAATAGGCAGCTTTTACACAAACCTTCTCCTGAGACATCTTCTGAGTGATGCATTAACATGTTAAAATCATGAAAAATCTTTCCAAAATTACAATGATATACATACCCTTTCAACACAAAAGCATTTGTCATTATCACTGATGGCATACAGCTTAACATCATTTCCCTTTCACAGAATTATTCAATTACAACCAACACTACGACTAGTGACTCAATATAACTTCTCCCAAATTCTCCTAATGTGACCAATCCTCTGTGTAGAAAAAATGTATACCATCAATTTGCATGACAAAGAGTTCCAGTATCTAATAGGCTTAACACTTATATCTCAGTCATGGCTGCCTGGCCAGGAAAATGAACATCATGATGGACTCCTGCATTCTTCACATTGTGCTCATGGACAAAGTCAGTGTAGTTTCTATGTGCAGGCTGGGGTGGGGACAAGGCCCTTGTGTTCCACTGGTTTCCACCACGTTGACAGCAGTCACTGGCAGCAGAGAGCCTGGATGGTTGGGGAGTGGGAGGGGAGCACAGTTAGTCTACAGGAATAGGAGAAAATGAATGTGTAAGAGGTAACAAAGGAGAAAGGCAGTGTGACCAGCATGCACCACTGTTATGAGTAGTTATTGACATCTACTCCATGCAATGACATTCAAGAATAAAGGGAGGGGGGAGGACAGAATCAACAGTTATATGTAGTAGAAAAGCTCAATATGGAAATATCAATAAGTAATCAGAGTCAGTTAAGTGAATTAAATAGAGGAAATTTCACCAAGAGCAAAACACTCTATCTGTCCCTGATGCTGGTATCAAAATCAAAGGTAGAAATGTTGTTTGAAGTTCTAATAAAAAGGAAAAAAATATTTATAACTGACTTCACTCAGATATTTAAAAGGACAATTTGGGGTGCCTGGGTGGGTCAGTTAAGCGCCCAACCCTTGATTTCGGCTCAGGTCATGATCTCACAGTTCATGAGATGGAGTCCCATGTTTTGCTCCGCACTGACAACGAGGAGCCTGCTTGGGGCTCTGTCTCCCTTTCTCTCTGCCCCTTCCCTGGCTCATGCTCACACACTCTCCTCCCCCCCGCCAAATAAATAAATAAACATTTAAAAAAATCATAAAATACAAGGACAGTTCTAAATTACGGATAAAGGCACACATAGAAAAGGGCAACTGTGAGAATTATTCCCCAAATTAAGGGATTTCACAAAACTGAAACCCAGGAAACAAAATTCCACAACTACCTTCAGAGGCCATGTAATTTTACATCAATGTTTCCAATTAACAATGGAGAATTGCTATTCCTTCTATAATCAAAGTTCACAGGACCTCAGAATAAAATTCAACAGGTACAGATAATGTGATGAGACTATAAAGCCCCTCCAAGGAACAGTTTAGTAAGTATATTAAGAAACCTTTTATCACACAGTGCTATAGAATAGACCTGCAGAACTATGAGAATGAAGCATGCATACAAGCAGTTCCTGGTTAGAAATAACCAGAGTCCTCCAGTAGAAAGAAAACATTTGTCACGGTTCAGAAGATCAAGGTTTTTCAACACAGCAATAAGGGCAGCACATATTTAAGACAATTACAAAGAAAAAAAAATCATCCCAATTATAAAAGAGGTCTAAAACTAGACTTTTAAATACGACACTTTTCTAACTCAATTGAAACATGAATCTTCACCTTTCTTTCCTTAGGGAAATTGAAAAGAAATTAGCTAAAAGGATTTTAGAATAAATTTGAACTTTTTTTTTTTTTACAATAAAATCATCTTTTCTTCAACCGATATACAATTTGTTCATCAAATCTATCCCATAAAATTCATGACCCTCAACACACAGACTCTGAAAACTTAGGACATTAAATTAGGTTTATGTTTTCCCCAATATAGGCAAGATTTCGCAAATATTATTCGATTTTGTTTTTGTTGTTTATAAATGGTTTAATGGGTTTAAAATACATAAACTGTTTCTCAAAAGGTGATACTGTAAATAATCAAGACTCTAAATATCTACATTACCGGTTATCAAATCATTTACTGAAATAATGGTGCCATTTAGAACATACTAGCAAGAGAAAGCTAAAGAACTGAATGTGAAGTAGGTTTAGATTAAAATGGTTAAAATTTATCTACCTGATTATAGTCTATTATTCTGCCCAATTGTTCAAATCTAGGGAGCATTTCCAAATTTTATTAACTTATCACTTTCTAAAGGAGGACTGTTTTATATTCACTTAAAAGCATTAATAACAAGCAAAGCATGCAGAAACAAAAAGTGAAATAGAAAATGCACTTTAAATTCAGGCTGGGGAATCCATTAGCTCCAAAACAGATCAGTTGTATATTCAGTTCCACGCCACTGCTGACATACACTGAGACTCATTAGGTTTTCAGGATCATCATTTTACTCCATTTCAGCAAAGGAGGTCTCAGCACAAGTAAATGAAGGAAGGACACATAGCTCCAAATTTTTCATTTCCCTTGAAATTCAATACTCTCAGATTCAGTATTGTCTATTTCTAAAAGTTGTATCAAAGGAACTTAGGGCCTAATGAATCAAATTAAACAGATTTAAATATGTGCCCAGGAAAATCAGAAAACTCAATAAAGATTTAGTGTCATAATATAGTATGAAAAAAAAAAAAAAAAACACCAGAAAACAAAAAACCAGACTCTCATTCCACATTAGTATAAAAGGTAAGCATGTATTAAGGCAGTTCTTTTATAGTTGAAGTCTCAGTACTGGTTTCCTTGCCAACAGACTTGGTGTTAATATCAAGGCAATAAAACATAGCTGCTTACTGGAGCTGTGTGTTCAGTAAGAAAGTGAAGAACTGTTTCTAATGGCTTAAAAAAATAAAAACTAAAATCTGATATTTAGAAGCCTCACTGTTTATACTTGAAGTGTGTGTCCACATGCACACACATACACAACGTTCTCCTACCACACTCTCAGGTAAAAGGAAAAGGGGGGAAAAAGGGGGGGGGGATTCCCTCAATCTCAGAAAGTAATCAAATTATTTGGAACTGAGGTAAAAATATGCCCAACCATGAAGAGCAAAGCACCTTGCAAGTTAGTTAAGCCAAAATAACAGTGAAAAACAATTACATAGCAAAGACTGAAAATAATCACCAACCACTGTTGACCCACCACCATGAAGGAAGAACTGGTTGCACAGAAAGCTGACCAAAACCTTGAGATCACCACAGAAACTCATTAGATTTCAGGTATAAATAAACTAAGAGCAAGAGAAAAAAAGAGAAAAATCCTATAAATTATCAAGGTTCATTTCACAGACATACAACTTGAACAGATGATGCAACCAACATGACCACTTAATCAAATAATTCCCTACGAACCCTCCAAGCCACATATATTTATTTGGGAAATAACGAACCCTACTGATTACAGTCCAATAAGCCACAAAGTATTCATATTTGTGTATGAATCTAAAAAAAGACCCTGGAAATCTAAGCAAATGAAAGATCTTCTCTGTCATCAGATTCTCTCTCCAATCCCCAAAATGGAGTATTTCATGCTTTATTAGATTAGAATCATGTTTCCCTTTTGGCTTTATCTTCAGTCTCTAATGAAAAAACTCATCCAAAACAGTAGCGTTATGTTGTGTGGAATAACATACAGCAAACACATTTTCTTTATGGATCCGGAAAAGGTTCTACTGGACTAGCACTGAAGTCATTTCAGAGAACCAGCCATCAGTCTCCCAATCATACTAACCAAAATAAGGAGAGCTGACCAATGTTTTTCAATGAAATAACTGCATTCCATTCTTCACTTATATCCCTTGTTTTCCCAATTCCATTCTGACTGTTCAATAATATGTTTCTGTTCAGCTTACAAATATGAATAATTTGCTTTCAATCATTTAACGTGTTCTAAGATTATGGGTTGGGAATTTAGAATACATTAAGCAAGTAACATTTTATTCCGGTTTAAGGAGTTAACAAACCATTTCCTGTCATGCTGGTCTGTTCCAGGATTCCTTGGAAGATTCTCTATCTCTGCCAGCACAGGACCAGAGGGAACAGAAGGAACCACAGGTAGAGTAGATTTCACAGCCCAAGCCTTTGGACAGAAATTATAAAAATCATCTATTTTACTTACATAAAAGACTTCGTCACCTATAAACAGAACATTAAAATGGAATACTATCTACATATTGAACAAATAAACTGTAAACAAATGCTTGAATGTTATAGACTACCTTAGAGATAACAATAATCTATCAAAAAGATCTATCTCTAAAAGAGATAAATAATAATCTATCAGTGTCTTATTCATTTTATAGGATTTACAGGAACAGAAAATGTTCTATAGGATACCTGTCCCATTTATAACATCATAGATAATAAAATAACAAAGGGTTTCATTTTTGAGCCACTTTACAGATAAGAAAAACACACAAAACTTTCCTGAAGTTATACCACTATGAAAATTCAATTAATAATACCACTATATGTCATAATTAACTACAGTGTTCTAGTGCTTTAGAAGCTTAAGATGATCTTACCTGTTGGGAGCCATTACTCTGAGTTGAAACATTATTGTGAACACTGTAATGGGGAAAAACATCTATTAAAAAACCATATATAAAATTCTAGGGCTTCACACTGTAAGATAACACATACACTAATGAAAGTAGCTTTATTTTTAAAGGCATTGATTGTTTTGTTGCAAATAAAGAAAAAATTACTGTTGGTTCCAAAACTAAGAATGTAAGATGCTCAGAAAACATTTGCTCTCGTAGACAAACACTTGTTTTTCTACGATCTGCTCATTTGAGATTTGTATATACCTGTATTTTAACTGTGCTTTAAATGTGTAGTTCACTACTAATCTTATTCATTGGACAGGATCTGTCAAAGATAGCAAAATGAAGAGCAGCACAAATGATTCCTTAAATTCAAGGCATTAAGCACAAATATCCACATAAACTTATCTGTGCCACTTCTTTTGTATATTCACACCCTCTCACAAGATCTTCCAGTGTCATCAACAGCTCAGCATTGTATAACCCAAAAGACCTTAGTACAAACTTAAAATTAGAAACCTTTCTGTATACTTTCTGCTCCAAATAACTTATAAATGTGTCTTTAAATTTTTAGCTTAGGCTGTACTCATTTCCCTGCTCCATCCCTTCCCCCCCAAAAGCACTTAAAAACCCCAATCTTGGGGTGCCTGGGTGGCTCAGCTGGTTAAGCGAGCAACTTTGGCTCAGGTCATGATCTCACAGTTCGTGAGATCAAAGCCCTGCATCAGGCTCTGTGCTGACAGCTCAGAGCCTAGAGCCTGCTTTAGATTCTGTGTCTCCATCTCTCTCTGCCCCTCCCCTGCTTGTCTGTCTCAAAAATAAATAAACATTAAAAAAAAATAATAATAAAAAAATAAAAACTCCAATCTATAACAAAATAAAAACAAACCTCAGAGCAACTTAAAAAAAATTCAATAAAATAACTCAAAAATGACATATTATCACAACAAAACGAGGGAAAAAAAAGAGTTTACTAACTTCACACTTTCTAACATCTAACATAAGCATACTTGCATCCTGAGGTAAAGAATTCAACTAAGGCAACTGAAAAATATATTCAAAATAATGTATGTATGTACGTATGTATGTATGTGTATACATATATATACACACACAAATACGTATATATGTGTGTATATACATTTACATACATACATGTGTGTATGTGTATATGTATATGTTTACATACAAATATACGCATAAAATTCCTTGAAAGTGAGAAAATAATCTACAGATTTAACAAGAGCACTATGTCCCAGGAAAATGAGATAGAGAGTTAAATGCATTCAACACATTATTATTAAAATACTGACTTTCAAGGATAAGGAAAGAATACTTAAGGTACCCCAAGAAAATTAAAAGGAAATCACTGCCAGTATCTGGCTGGCATAGACTTCTCCATAGCAACACTCAGTATCATACCCAGCCACAATGTCATTCTAGTAAAAGGAAACACGCAAAGCTTCTCAAACCAAACTCTTAATACAATATCTAAGAGCCTTTCTTAAAGGGGTGAGAAGAAAACAAAAACTAGCTGATGAAAGGCAACAAATTAAGAAAAGATCTCAAGAATGAAGAGCCCTTGCTAAAAGACTAGGTAATGAAAAGTGAATCCATTTTATAGCTAATCATTTTATTACCTACATCTCTATTACAAGTTGAGTCACTAGAACTTGCACTAGCACTGACTGGGTTCAAATTCAAGCCGTGCCACTACCACTAGCTAGTTCTGCTCTCTAAACTTAAGGTTCTTCATCTGCGTGAAACTGTTACAGGAGGATTAAATGCATTAATATTAGCAAAACACAAATAAAACTGACGAAAAAAAGCTTTAAGAAAAATACTAGTTAGTGTGTAACTGTTGTCAAGACAATCGTAAAGTATATACTTGTCAGGTACGATTTCTTTTGACTAATGCTACTGTTCCCAGAATACATTATGCTGGTTTAAGTAACCATAATCCCAAATATTATGAAATCTCATCCAACCTGCTTGGCTGGATGATCCCCTTGGTTACTCTTTGAAGCTTTTTCTTTAACTGAGAATAACTCCAGCAGGTGATGAATAAAGATGAATAATAACATTAAAAAAAGTACTTATAGTAAGTGATCTTAACTGGATCATAGATCCTGGTTTCTAAAAATTTGAAATGTAGAAAGCACTATCTTCTCATAATTACATTCTTTCACTCCCACTAATATAAAAGTGAAACACTTCTCATTACTGACCTTATCCCAGTTTCCCCTTTCAAAGGAACACCTACAATAACTGACCCCTTTTGCTCCTATACTCTGTATTCATCATTTCCTCCACCATTTTTTCTTTTCTTTTCTTTTCCATCTTCAAGATTCTGTCTGCTAAACCTGTACAAAAAGTACCAACCACTGCAATGTGGACTATCCTTTAAAATGTCACCTCTTCTTAGGATACTCTATATTAGTCAAGGCTCATGGGGAATAGTTAGGAGATAAAAGAGTACAAGGAAAACGACTGACATCAGCCAATTTAAAAACCTGTTACTCAAATAGGCACAGTACAAGGTCAAGAAGCTTTTTAGGTCAAATAGCTGTGCTTTTTCAAACAGTCCTGTTTTCCATGGTTCACTGGAGCAAAACTGTTCATGCAAACAGAACTACAAGGGCAAGAATGAAAGGGTATTCATGCCAGTCCAAACTGGTCTGGTCCTCTCAAGCCGTGTTATGTAGACTGGTAAATAACCTTCAGGAGAGCTGGGTCCCCCTCTACATTTAATTTCTAAAAGCTTATTACAAAAAATCATAAAAATAAAATATCGTTATTTAAGTATCCCATTTCTGGTGAAGTTTCCAGAGCCAAAAGCATTATTCAAGGAAAGAAAAGAAAATTTTGTCATTAAAGTTAAATTAATCTAAATTCTAGGAAAGAGATTATAAAGCTATACTCAAGTTTTGGGTCAGAAACGTGTGTTTCAAAAAATTTTTAAAGAAGGATAAATCCTTGCAAATAAAAACCTTAATTTCAACTACATATTATTGCTTGAATACTTTTACATTTCTGCTAAATTCACTAGGTTGTCATCTTTATTTTAAGCTCTAATATGCTGTACTAGCCTCTTTTTCAGGTTAAGACATGATTCATTAAACAAAAAACAAATAAAATAGTTTAAAAAGTATAGAATGCCTCTAACATTGCTCCATCATCTTTCTTAAAAGCATAGCTTATAAATTACAATGAAAATAAAAGTACAACTCACGAAAAGCAGAAAATTGTTTTTTACCTAATTAAAAATTCACAATAGAGAAAATCACTTACTTCCTCCTTACTCTATTCATTTATTTATACTTAACAACCTACTGACAGCTAAAGAAACATCAGAAGAATCCTTATTCAAGAAGCAGAGTGTTTTTATGGTGAATCAGTAATCAGCCTGACTCTAATGGCTTTCTAAGTGTGGAGGGAAGGGGAAAAACTGAATAGGACATCTCAAGGAGAGGCTGGCCATACTCAGCACCCCACAACAAATAATTTCTACTTCTGAAGAAGCTCTAGTCACACATCTGCCATATAAGAGTAGACAAGTTCAAAAGAGTTAATTAGATTTACAAGTACATCCTGAATCTGAGACACTCCAAGAGACTGGCACATAATAATAGTTGAAAAGCATTATATGAAACTATACACTGTAATATACACTATTAAAATTGAGTCATCAAAAGTAGGACTTCTAGAATGGTGGTTTGAGGACCCTTCCCGCCTGTGAAACAAACACTTTAGCTGGTGAAAATTATTAAAAAACAATCATTAAAAAGCATACATCAGTGAATAAACCATTTATTCAAGGAAATCTACTGAATCTCAGAGCTGAGTCTGGCATTTGAGCCACAATTTGCTCCCCTTCCCCATTCCCCCAAGTTCAATGTGGTGGAAGCTTTACTTCACGTGAGTGCAGCCAAGAAGACAGAGCTCTCTCCAGGCAATCCAGACTTTAAATCAGCTATTTTAAAGATGTTCAAGAACGAAAAAACCAAATCTAAAGAAGTAAGTTGGGAACACTGTCTCCATAAAAAGAAAATATCACTTGGGGCATCTGAGTGGCTCAGTCAGTTAAGTGTCTGACTTTGGCTCAGGTTATGATCTCATGGTTCATGAGTTCGAGCCCGTATTGGGCTGCTATCAGCACAGAGCCTGCTACAGATCCTCTGTCCTTCTCTCTCTGGCCCTACCCCACTCACATGTGCATGCTATCTCTCTCTCAAAAATAAATACACCTTAAAAAAAAAAATGAAAGTATTTCAAAATGTATAAAAAAAAGATAATACCATTAAACAGAGAATTTACACATAAGAATCAAACAGAAATTCTTGAGTTGAAATGTACAAGAACTGAAATTTAAAAATTCACTGAAAGAACACAACACCAGGTTTGAGCAGGTTGAAGAATCAATGACTTGAAGACAGGTCAACTGAGATGATCTAGTCTGAGTAACAGAAAGAAAAAGAATGAAGAAAAATGAACAGAGACTCCAGTACCTGTGGGACACCATCAAATGTAGCAACGTGCATGTGATGGGAGTCCCAGAAGAAGAGGAAAGGAACAAAAAGATAATCTGAAGACATAATCGCTGAGAACTTCCCAAATTTGATAAAAATAATATACCAGGGAAAAGCAACCAGAAGAGGGGTCCCTGGTGGCTCAGTTGGTTGAGCTTCCAATTCTTGATTTTGGCTCAGGTCATGATCTCATGATCATAGGACTGAGCCCCACAACAGGCTCCACGCTGGCTGTGAAGCCTGCTTAAGAGTCTCTCTCCCTAACCCTCTGACCCTCTCTCACTCATACACACATGCACTCTCTCTCTCCCTCAAAAAATAATAAAAAATAAAGTCAGACATTTAAAAAACAAAAGAAAAAAAGAGAGAGAAAAGCAACCAGAAGAGAACTGGACTGTCAATACTTGTATCAAACTTCAAAACAAAAAAATTACTAAAGGGCACATCCAGCGTGGCATGCTTTTGTGGGCCTTCAGTCGAGCAGACCCAGTGTGGTCGCTGAGCCCCGCTGCCTCCGATCACCTGCTGTAGACTTGGCTGCACCATGGAGCACCTTGACAAAGCAGCGCTAAATGCACTACAGCCGCCCGACTTCAGAAATTAAAGTTCAGGGGTGCCTGGGTGGCGCAGTTGGTTAAGTGACTGACTTCAGCTCAGGTCATGATCTCATGGTCCGTGAATTTGAGCCCCGCGTCAGGCTCTGTGCTGACAGCTCAGAGCCTGGAGCCTGCTTCAGATTCTGTGTCTCCCTCTCTCTCTCTCTCTCTCTGTTCCTCCTCTGCTTGTGCTCTATCTCTGTTTCTCAAAAATAAATAAATGTTAAAAAAAGAAAAAAAAAAAATAGAAAAAAATGAAAGTTCATTAGCATCTACCCTGAAGACGCTCCTGTTCTTCACAGCTTTAATGATCACTGTACCTCGTGGGTTGTATTTCACGACTAAATCTTATGCTTTTGAAGGTGCCTTTGGGATGTCCAATAAGGACAGCTATTTTTATGCTGCTATTGTTGCGGTGGTCATCATCCATGTGATGTTGGTCCTTTTGTTTATGTGGCCTGGAATGAAGGCTCACGACAGTGGCGAGAAGACAAACAGGATTAAATCGAATTATCACCTTTTGATAGCATTAAATTGATTTTTTTAAATGGTAAATGCGCCTGGGATATTGATGATTTCAATAAAGTTGAGGCCATGTTAAAATCAATAATAATAATTTTAAAAAATAAAGCAAAAAAATTACTAGAGAAGAAGAGTGACATTTTATCATAATAAGAGAGTCAAACAATTATAAATATATATGCACTTAACAAAAGCCCCAAACTGAAAGAATTGGAAGAGAGAAATACACAACTAAGCAACAGTAATTGGAGGTTTCACAACCTTACTCTTAATAATGGATAGAATTAGGAAAAAGGTCAACAATGAAATAGAAGTCCTGAGCAGTATTACACCAAGTAGACCTAACAGACATTTACAGAACATAACATTCAATAACGGCAGAATATCCATTCTTCTCAAGTGCATATAGACCATTTTCTGGAATAAGCCATATGCTAAGCCATAAAACAAGTTTCTTTATAAGGATCAACATCATACAAAGTATGTTCTCTAACCATGTGGAATAAAAGCACACACACAAAAAAAATAAGAGAGGAATAGTTAAGGTATTCACAAATATGTGGAAATCAAGGAACACATTTCCAAGTAACCAACGGGTCAAAGAAGAAATCAAGAGAAACAGGAAAATAATTTGGGATAAATGAAAATACAATATACCAAACTTACAGAATGTGATTAAAGCAGCGCTTGGAAGAAAATCTATAGCAATAAATGTTATGTTAAAAAAGAATAAAGACCTCAAATAACCTAATTTCCCACCTTAAGACACTAGAAAAAGAAAAGCAAACTAAACCTAAAGCAAGCATAAGAAATGAAATAATATAGCAGAGAGAAAATCAATAAACTTGAAAAATGAGTAAGAATCAATGAAACCAAAAGCTGGTTCTTTGAAACAGCCTACAAAATGGACAAACTTTTACCTAAACTAACCAAGGTGGGGGGGGATGGGGAGGGGACCCTCAAATTACTAAAATTAGAAATGAATGAGGAGGGGTGCCTGGGTGGCTCAGTCAGTTGAGAGTCTGACTCTTAATTTTGGTTCAGGTCATGATCTCGTGGTTCGTGGGTTCAAGCCCCGCATTGGGCTCTGCACTGACGGCAAAATGTTAGTGAGCCAAATCCAGCAACATGTAATATAAAGAATTATACACCATGACCAAGTAGGGTTTATCCCAGGAATAAAATTAATTGCTTATCTGAAAATAAAACTTGGTTCTTTGAGCTCCCTGTGTGCAAGAATCCTAATTTATTCATCTTTATATCCTCAGTCACAGGCCAATAACAAATGTAGGTCATTCTCATTATAAATAGTATATCCACCCCCCAACCCAGGCTTTATTTCTAAACTGCTTTATTTTTCTTTGTCAATTTTATCTGGCATTACATCTGTTCCCTGCTATATTCCCAATGCTAAGGAACAACTTAATACGTTGACAGGTCTTCAACAAGTATTTGTTTAATTAATGACAGCAACTACATGAATTCTAAAACATGTTCCTAAGTTGTAAGACACTACTCACCTGAATTCTTCAGGTTTTGCTGTACTTGCTGACATGGGGAAAAAAAGAAAAAGAAAAGAAAACATCCCATTAGTTTCCTCTTATATGGTAAGCTGCTTCACTATTCATAAAAGTAAATCTAGACTGGTTGTTTTAGGTTTGTTTATTTATTTTGAGAGAGAGAGAGAGAGGGAGTAAGCAGGAGCGGAGCAGAAAGAGAGCAAGAAAGAGAATCCCTACAGGCTCCCCGCCATCAGTGGGGAGCCCAACTCAGGGCCTGAACCCATGAACTGTGAGATCATGACCCGAGCTGAAACCAAGAGTCAGATGCTTAATCACACAGGCACCCAGGACTGTTTTTTCAAGCCATGTTTCCCAACTATAGATTTAAAAACCTTCCTTTGACAAAATGTTCGAGGATTCACATCACTAAAATCAATAGTGACAATTATTTCCATTTTAAAAATAAAGCAATAAAATAAATACCATCTTCTTTTAAAACAGAACCACCTGCAAGCCTCCTAGAGTGAGTTATATGACAACAAAATAGAACATGAGAGGTAACTCAGGGTTTTAAACCATCACAAACTAAAATGGTCTCATTAATAGCTATATATTATTTGATTTATAGCCACAAAACTTATGAATATAAATCGTTTTTTAAGTCAAACATCAGATCATGTTACTGGACAACTGGGATGACCCTAACATCAGATATACTTAAAATTCAATCTGTATTTTGATACAAACTCAGATTCAAAACCAAACAAGTTTTAGTTTAAAATCAAGCTTTTTATTACATAAATTAAACGTACAATAAATTTAAACACTACTTAACAGAATCTTATTATAATGTTATACAAAATAACATTTTTTAAGTTTATTTTGAGAGCGAGAGAGAGAGAGAGAGAGAGAGAGAGAGAGAGAGAGGGAGCACATGCACGTGCATGTGCACAAGTGGGGGAGGGGCTGAAAGAAAAGAAGAGAGAATCTCAAGCAGGTTCTGCACTGCCAGTCCAGACCTGGACTTGGGGATCAAACCCACCAACATGAGATCATGACCTGAGCTGAAATCAAAGAGTTGGACGCTCAATCAACTGAGCCACCCAGATGCCCCTTGGCATAATTTTTACTTAAAATGTATTCATCGTAAACCAGTGTTTTTTTTTAAAGTTCTTAAAGACATTTGAGAGATTTTTTTTTTTTTTTTTTTTTAAGTAAACTCCACACCCAGCATTGAGCCCAACTCAGGCTTGAACACAAGACTCAGATCAAGACCTGAACTGAGACCAAGAGTCAGATGCTTGGGGTGCCTGGTTATCTCAGTCAGTTAAGCATCTGACTCTTGATTTCAGCTCAGGTCATGATCTCAGGGTTTGTGAAATCAAGCCCAGCGTCAAGCCCAGCATCAGGCTATGCACTGACAGCACAGAGCTGGCCTGGGATTCTCACCCCCTCTCTCTGTCCTTCCCTTGTATGCGTGCTCTCTCTCAAAATAAATAAACAACAAACAAAAAAAAAAGATGCTTAACTGACTGAGCCACCAGGCGCCCTGAGAGATTATTACAAATGCAAAAATCAGGAAGTCAAAAAGGGAAGGGAAGGTGTTAATCTACAGAACTAAAATAGCACAAACAAAAACTGAACACAAATTCAAAATAGTGTCTGAACTGGGATTAACACAAAGTTTAATCTCAGCAACAACATAAGCAATTTTTCCATTTTCTTATATTGATTCTGTCATAACCAAAGTTAATTAACAAGGGTACTTTAGTTGACTGGAATAAGCTTAAGGTTCAGATAACTTCCTTTCAAGCAAACAATACCAGCACACAACGGACTGTCAAGGAAGAACTGTCCTTTGAAACAGGACTGCATCTCACCTTTCATTTGTAGAGTTCGTCGAGAATATCGTTTGCTGGGTCTTCTTTCAAAGGATGTTGATCTTCTTGCTTTATTGGTTTTTGTGGTCTGATACTCCGTTTTCCCACTAAAATAAATAAGGCATATTAACAAGAATAAGAGAATTTGAGGCCTACAGTAATCAGATACACATGAGAAAAAGTCTATATTAAGACTGTTCTTAAAAGAACCCGCCTGAGCTTCATCCTGAAGGAACTACTACGAACAGGCTTGATGTCTGTCTTTACCACATCATGCTAGATCTACTCTTTAGGGTTGTGCGAAATACGCAACGTACAAATTATATCGTTTTTTTTCTTAAACATGCATATAACTAAGAATATACTGAGTAAGTTTGGAATATCTGTACTCTTATGCAACTCTTTTCCCCTCCTTATTCATTTGCCTCATGCAAAATATGCAATTAACTCAAGATTTTCTGTTATTTATTCTAATTGTGATACATTTTTCAGATGATTTTCCAGAAATATTTAAAACTATTTCCCATTCTCTTTGATTTGCATTTAAATTCTGTTAAGAAAATGCCTCCTCACTTTTAATATAGGTAGAATAGAACTCTACTTAGATGAATCCCACCCACACAATCAACTATCAACAATATGGAATAGTATCCATTCCTACTTTAAATCACAGTGACTCTCATGACATGATGAAAACTCCGAATGATCTACTCTCAGGTAAACCAAAACATTTCTAATTTATGACCAACACACAAGGAGTCTATAAAAATAACTTCATTTTTATAAAGGACCAGAAATGTTACTCAGATGCATTTCCCACTCAGCGCACAATACCTTTTTTCTATATGGTATTCAGCTAATGGATGGAGACTCTTTAAAAACTCTTATTATATGAATTTAAATGGATGATTAATATATAAAGTAAATGTCAAGAGGGATACAGAATCCATGATATCATTACAATGTTTCATTGGCTATTCAAGAAACTACAACCACGCTGTAAGCATGGAGCCTGCTTGGGATTCTGTCTCTCCCCCTCTCTGTCCCTCCCCTGTTTGCTCTCTGTAGCTCTCAAAATAAATAAAAATAAACTTTAAGAAAAATGAAATTATAACCAATAACAATACTACTTTGTCTTTTAATCTGGCCAGTGGAAAACGTTGGAAACCACTTTGTTTCTATGCCTTGGTTTCTACATCTGTAAAATGAGAGGTCAGCCTAAACTTTTTGCTTTATGAAAGAACAGATATTCTTTCATATGAAAATTATAAAAGCAGATATTGACATTCACCTATATCTAAATCGTGATCCTAGTCGAATAAATCCCGATCGATGAGAACTCTTTTGGACTGGGCCTCGGAGGCGAAAGAAGGCATGATGTTCCACAGCACATTTCCATAAATGTTTGCACGCTTTTGGATGATCCAATCTAAAGACAAATGTATGCTCCTGCTCTTTGCCCTGGAAAAAAAAAAAAAAGGATGTAAAGAGAGGTAATTATTAGGTTAAACAGTCCTTTCTGTCCCTTGTTACTCAGCTATAAATACAATCACAGCAATACCAAGAACAGAATAATAAAGCATCTAGTTTGCTCCCGGAAACTAAGACATTCTCTACAGCTACCTACATAAAAAGGCAGAGTTGAAATCAAGCTGTCCACTTTCACAACCAATATAAAATTATTCCTAAGAGGGTCATCTCTACTTACATGATCTCATTTCTTAGAGAAACATAAAAATAAGGCTTTATTTGCCATACTTTGGATAAATATATAATTATCATAGAAAGGATCATACAAGATGTGGCAATATATATCAACAGACTTAAAAAGGTGCATATTCTTGGGGCACCTGGGTGGCTCAGTCAGGCATTCGACTTCGGCTCAGGTCATGATTTGACAGTTGGTGGGTTCAAGCCTCGTGTCGGGCTCTGTGCTGACAACTCAGAGCCTGGAGCCTGCTTCAGATTCTGTGTCTCCCTCTCTCTCTACCCCTCCCCCGCTCTTGCTTCTGTTTCTGTCTCTCAAAAATAAATAAAAATGTTAAAAAAAAAAAAAAAAAGAAAAAAACGGTGCACATTCTTTGTCACAGTAACCATATTCCTGGGAATCCAAATAATAATTAACATTCATAGCCACTTTTTAAGGATTTCACATGGATTAACTCAATGAACAGATATTATCATTAGCTCCATTTCATAGATAGGGAATTGAAGCTCAAGAAATAAAGCCCAAGGTCACAAAGAGGAAATCAGAACCTAACTATTTGTGCTCCAGGACCTGGTGGTAACAATTAAGCTTTACCATCTGTTTAGGGAGAAAGATTTTCTTAACACCAAAATGTATATCCAAAGATTTTCTTCACAATCTCATTTATAATAGTAAGTATTGCAATAAAACACTAAATGTCCAAAACAAATTATCAGTAAATAACATTAAAAATGATACAAAAAGATAAATGAGGGGTGCCTGGGTGGCTCAGTCGGTTAAGTGTCCAACTTCAGCTCAGGTCATGATCTCAAGGTCTGTGAGTTCGAGCCCCACGTTGGGCTCTGTGCTGACAGCTCAGAGCCTGGAGCCTGCTTCAGGTTCTGTGTCTCATTCTGTCTCTGCCCCTCCCCTGCTCACACTCTGTCTTTTTCTCTCTCAAAATAAACATTAAAAAAAATTTTTTAATAAATTAAAAAAAAGACAAATGAATAAAAGAATGAATAAATGCACAATTGTTTATTCACATTATAAAATACCATATATAGGTTAAAATGAATGAACTGATATCTACATGGCTACACCTATTTAGGTAAACTAAGTAAACTGCAAAATATATATATATATGATTTCTGTAAATTTCAAAAACAATTCCACCATGTATTATGATGTATTTATATTTGGAAAAAGGAAGTATGAGAATGACACCCTCAAGAATGATGGCTAGCTAGAGGATTATACCTCACTGTACTGAACACAGTTTTTTTTTTTAAGTTTATGTATTTTTAGAAAGAGCATGAGTGGGGGAGGGGCAGAGAGAGAGAGAGAGAGAGAGAGCGAGCGCGCGCAGGGGAGGGGCAGAGAGAGAGAGGGAGAGAAAGAACCCTGATGCGGGCTCAAACTAACAAACCATGAAATCATGACCTGAGCTGAAATCAAGAGTCAGACGCTTAACCAAATGAGCCACCCAGATATCTCTGAATACACCGTTATGGTTATCCCAAAAATGTTACTCTAGATGAGTAAAATGGGTATCAGGTTTTCTGATACAACTCTGCAGTACACTTCAAATATTTTACAAATTAAACTATATTTTAAAATGACTATCTATATGTAGTTATTTCATGACCTTGATATAGGCAAAGATTCCTAAATTTGAAGACACAGAAAGTACTGACCACAAAGGAAAATAGTTATAAACTCTATTACATTAAAATTGAAACACTCTACCCAAAACATACTATTAAAGGAGTCAAGGCAAGCCAAGAAGAAGATACTTACAACACACAGATCTGCAAAGAACTGATGTCCACAATACATAAGAACTTCAATGAGGAAAAAGAGCACATGACCCAAGAGAAAAATAAGCAAAAGACTTGAACAGCCACTTCATAAAAGAGAATACTTAAATATTAAATAAATTTATAAATAAGCACTAAACAAATAGTGATCAGGGGAATGCAAGTGAAAACCACAAAACCATTCTATGAACAGAATGGCTACAAGGAAAAATACCAAACATTAGCCAAAAAAGAACAAATGGAACTCTCTTACATTGTAGGTGGGAATGCAAATGTGTATCAACACTTTTGAAAACAGTTTGGCAGTATCCACTAAAACCAAACACATGCATACCCTAGTCTTCAGAGTAGCACTTTTAATAGTGAAAACTAAACTCAACAGTCCATCAACAACAGGATGGATAAATAAGTGCAATCTATACGTAAAAAGGAATATTACCGGGGTGCCTGGGTGGCTCAGTCGGTTGGGCGTCCAACTTTGGCTCAGGTCATGGTCTCACGGTTTGTGGGTTCGAGCCCCGCTGGGCTCTGTTTTGACAGCTCAGAGCCTGGAACCTGCTTCAGATTCTGCGTCTCCTCCTCTCTCTGCCCCTCCCATGCTCATGCTCTATCTCTCTCTGTCTCTCAATAATAAATAAACGTTTTTTTAAAAAAAAGCAATACTATGTAACAGTAAGAACGAG
The DNA here is from genome assembly GCF_023721935.1 of Panthera uncia. NCBI lineage: Eukaryota > Metazoa > Chordata > Mammalia > Carnivora > Felidae > Panthera > Panthera uncia. Next base: position 101,602,582 of record NW_026057584.1, on the reverse strand, counting down.
CCTACTATAGCAACCACCTGCAAGAGGGCGAAGGCTCACAAATATAAATAAAGAGAAGTCAGACACAAAGAGAACAGTCAGGTTTCATTCAGATTGAGTTTAAGATATAAACAAAAACCAGTGTATGGTGGTAAAGTCAGAAGAACAAGAAAAAACCTTTGGAGGACTATACCTGGTGGGAGGCACAAGAGTGTATAATTCTAGTAGTATTCTATGTCCCCAACTGGGTGCTGGTCATATAGGTGTTCGTGGAAATCCAACAAGCTGCCCACTTGTTTTTGCACTTATCTGAATGTATATTATACTTCAGTGAAATTGACAAACAAAAAATACACATAGAAAAAACCATGGAGAAACATATAACCTCAAAGGAGGAAAAACCCTTCCATAATCCATGAAAGACTGATGAATTTGCCTATTTAAATTTTTTTAAAGCATGTGGCAAAAATCACAATAAATAACATTAAAAGATGAACAACTATTAGATACAGTATTTACAATTTCTATGAAAAAGGGCAAAACAAACCAGTAAGAAAAAAGGCCCAATGACAAAATGGGCAAAGGGTATGAATAGAGAGTTTGGAGAAAAGGAAATATAAATAACAAAATATATGAAAAGATGTTCAATATCACCCATAAAAACAGAAATACAAATTAAACCTACAGTGAAATTCCATTTTTTACCTTTCAGATTAAAATGTGACAACTCCCTCTGAAGAAACAGGTTTGATCCTTCATAGGATCTCTGTTATCTAGGACAAGTGCACATAACCATTTGAACCAGCAAATCCACCTCCAGGAAACTATCCTACAGATATTTGCCGATGTACAAATTCATGCATATATAGTGAATAAATGTTGAGAATGTATTAAATAATTTAGGGTACATCCACACAGAATACTATGCAGTTTAGTTTGCTTTTTAATTTAAGAACAAAGAAGCATTCTACATACAGATATGGAAAATATTCCAAAAGTTATAATGTAAAGTTTAAAAAGGGTTAGTACACAGTCTAAAGGCATGGTAACTTCTGTATAAAAAAGAACAGATACACATGTTTGCACATGTGTGTGTGTAAAATACCTTCAAAAAGATATCCAAGAAGGTAATACTATATAAGATCTAATTTAAAATGCCATCAATTGTAAAATGTGCATTTTATGGCCCAAGTAAGAACAAGTGTCACCAATTAAATTATGACCATATTTCCTTATCACAAAGAATTGTATTTTATTCTTCCTGAAAAAATGCCTTTGGATTTCGATACAAATATCATGCAATCACATATGTGCTTACATAAAAAGGAAAATCGTAAAATAAGTTTTTACATACGAAATCTGCAGCTTCTGACTCATTGTTAACTCATTTGTTGATGATGCAGTGATCATCCTCTGTGCCATCAGATTTAATTTTTTTTACTGTTTATTTTCGAGAGAGAGACAGAGACAACAGAGTGCAAGTGGGGGAGGGGCAGAGAGAGAGAGGGAGGTACAGAATCCGAAGCAGCCTCCAGCACAGAGCTCGACACAGGGCTTGAACTCACAAACCATGAGGTCATGACCTGAGCTAAAGTCAGACACTTAACCAATGCACCCAGGCACCCCAATAGATTTCTTTTTTTTTTTATTTTTTTTTTAATGTTTATTTTTGAGAGAGAGAGAAAGACAAAGCATGAGCAGGGAAGAGGCAGAGAGAGGGGGAGAATCCAAAGCAGGCTCCAGGCTCTGAGCTGTCAGCACAGAGCCCAACGTGGGGCTCAAACTCATGAGCTATGTATGAGATCATGATCTGAGCCAAAGTCAGATGCTTAACTGACTGAACCACCCAGGTGCCCCCTCAATAGATTTCTTTTTAAAATGGTCTGTTGTCTCTATAATTTCCTTCTAAGCTGGGTGAAAGGGCAATCCTTTGCATTGTCTTAGTAATAAAACTTAGTAATATCACTGTTTCGTCTAATTTTCCAAATCTTCTTTTAGGTTTTGCTAAGTAGTCCTTCTCACACATCATTGTGCATGCAATTGCTGAACTTGCTTTTATCTATATCCATCTATATGTATATATGTGTTTCAATTTATTTCTTTGCAAGGAATAAAGTTATTATTTTTTTTTTAGTTCATTCATGATTCTGTGAGTTATGACAAATGGCATGGAGTCTAGGAACTACCACCAAAATCTGGTTATAGAAAAGTTATCTCATTCCCCTAAATTCCCTTTGCTGTTTCTTTGTAGTCAAGCCTCCTCATTCTCCCTAATCCCAAACAGTGATCTGTTCCATTATTATAGGATTGCCCTCCCCAGATCATCATATAAATGAAATCATACAAGTCATAATTTTCTGAGTCTGGCTTTTTTCACCTAGCATAATGCATCTGAGACACATTCATGTTGTGTTTATCAATCGGGAACTACAGTTAACCGGAAAAAAAAAAAAAAAAAAAGTAAGCCTTAATTGAGAAGATTTTATTAAAGAATATGAGTTTGGAAACCCTTATAAAAGAATAATAGGAGTGTCTGGGCAGCTCAGTCAGTTAAGTGTCCAACTCTTTATTTCGGCTCAGGCCATGACCTCACGGTTGTGAGATCAAGCCTGGCATTGGGCTCTGTGCTGGGCATGGAGCCCGCCTGGGACTCTCTCTCTATCCCTCTCTCTCTCTGCCCCTCTCCAGCTTGCATGCACATTCTCCCTCTCTCTCAAAAAAAAAAAAAAAAAAAAAAAGAAAGAAAAGAAAAGAAAAATTAGACTTGAGTTACCACATAACATAGTCATTGTTAAATAAATAATGCAATACAATTCCTACCTGATCATCATCTTCTACAACCACCAGGGTTAATTTATTCTTCTTAAAATCCAACCTGGTTATCTTGGGCCTATAACAATATTAGAACAAAAGCCAGATTTCAAATAAATGTCCTCTAAATTAAAATTTTTGCTGTTATTTCCAGTATATCAATCATCTAACAGCTGAACTGTAAATTGATTAAGAGGGTGTTTACCCTCTTTACCTGTACTGCCCACCAACAAAGCCTCTAATCTAAAAAAATATTTAGGATAACAGAAAAAAAACATTTCAAAAGCAGGATCTCTAACAAAACTGACGCTACACAAATATCAGACAGTAAAAATGTTACAAAAAAAAAGAAAATGAAGAAATCCATTTAATATTTTATAGGTTCCCAGCTATGGTACAAGAGATTCCCCAGGCCTAGTGTAGAGCAGCAGCATAGGAACTGGATACAGACAGACAATAAAGGTTTTCTAAAAGGCATAAATGAAAACAAATTTTTGATTAAGACCTGCAACTTTATTTTCTGTATCAATTTGTTTGAGGAAGTACCTCTTTAAAAAAAAAAAGAAAAAAGGTTTTTTAAACCTCACTTTATGGCCCCTTTTCCAACTCTATCACCCACCTGTACTGAAATCCTCAACAACCTACCACATGTGAACTTTGCACTTCTGCAAACTGTGAATGTCAAAACAATGAAACTCTCATTCTCTCTAATTTTTAAATATAACTTATACAAAATACAATTGTAAAACATAACTTTTTTACAAGAGTTGTACTAAAATAGTAAGTAACTAAGCACAATAGGTGGAGCAGGAGGGGAAGAACTAACACTTAAGTGTAACAAATACTTACATAAAGCCTATCAAGTGTCAGGTAACCTTCTAAGTGTACTATACGTATTAATTCAACAGATCCTCACAACAACCTTAAGAAGTGATACAAAAGATGCTTTCTTCAACTCTCCAGCTACAGCATTCTCTGGCCATGAAGTATGTTCCATCTGCCCACAGGGCAAGCTGGAAGTGTCAGAGAATTAACACTCAAAGACTGGATGAATAAATGCCCCAAAGCTCCTTCACCTATCAAGGGACAACTGTGAAGGTATTCCACTCAAGTCTCTCAGAAAGTCCCTAGCATGGATACCTGAATTCCAAAATAAATGAAATCTATCTTCAACTTTTTGAGGGAAAATAATTTTCAAACCTAAAATTCTATTCTCAGCCCAATTACCAAGAAAGCATAAGAGAAGAATAAACCATTTTAAGGCATCCAAGGATTCAAACAATTTATCTCCTACACCCTGCTTTTCTTAGGCAGTTAGTTACCTGAGGATATAGATCAGAAAAACAAAAGGAAGGAAAATATGGGACGAAGATACAGGATCCTAGCTGAAAAAACAGACAAAAGCTGTAGAGCAGCCTGGAGAGCAGACAATTTCAACGGGAACAGAAAAATCATTTAATGCAACCCTGAGGATCTGAAAGAACGTAAGGATAAGTCAAAGGCAGGTAATTTAAAGCACTGTGTGGGATGTAAGAAACTGAGGGGGAAGCCAAAAACTCCAGGAAAAACAAAAACCTATACAGAAAGAAAATGTAATTCCAGTTGTGAGTTCAAGTATTTCCAGACTGATCAGAAAGAAAGAATCATGACCTAGCTCTATTGTACAACAAACTTTACTGACAGGTGTTTGGACAGGGTTGCATGAAAAGGAAGCCCTTGACAACAGGAGATCCTTCAGAGGTGGCTGCACAAAGCTACCCCCAAAGCAGGGGAGATAGCAAGGGAACTTGTAGGAGAGAAGGGAATCAGAGAGGGGGTTTGGGTTTCTATGCAATGGCATTCAGCAGCAAGCGGGAAGTCTCTAGGTCAGAGAGTTCCGAAGGGCAGTAGTGGTTTGGTGTCTTTTATAGCTACAGGATTTGTCATATCTCTGACCGGCTGATGGCAGATACAGTTTATAGGGGGACATGCAAAGCAGAAAGTCTCTAAATGATTAAAAATAAACTTATTGGGCTATATTTAAAGTAACTGGATATATAAGAAATTGAGTTTGGTGCTGGTGGGCTTTGAGCTAACCATCCTGGCATGCTGTGAAGAAGTAAACAACATAGAGGCCCTTTAACTCATGTATATAACACCAGTACAGTGGGAAGTTCTCCACCATTTCAGATACAGGGATAACAATATGAACACTATTTCCTGATTTTCTACTTTTAGAACAAACCAGGCAAGATGTGAAGAACTTTACTATGGCTACGAAATCCAAGTAAAATCTATTCCTTGATAGGAAATGCAAATACAATTTTAAACTATGAGTTAAGTTGGGACCTAAAAAGAGAAGCACAGCTTAAAAGGAGGGGTAAATATTTTCCTCTTACACACCAGGGAATATGGGATAATATGACTGTGGAACAAGAAGTCCTAAAAGTAGTGATGTAATAACTATACGACATGAGAGTGTCCATGTGAACATTTAATACATGTAGAAATAAAAAATATGTATCAAGAGATGTATATTGACATACCTTGAAACTAATGAAAAAATGGATGGAAGAGTTTTAAAAATTACCCCTGGGGGATGGGACTAAGAAGGGCTAAGGAGTATGACAGGAGACAGGTGATTTTTATTATCTTTTCAGAATTATTTGATCTCCAAACTCTATTTTATGTATTAACTTGAAAGAAATGTTTTTACTCATTAAAAAAAAAAACAACAACAAAAAAAACCTGTAAGTATCTGTAATATTAACTCTACTTACCAAAAAAATAGGCCAATTTTGGTCTCTCCTTCAAAAACAAGGACTCCTGTTGGGGTCAGTCCCAAGCTATAGTCATTTCCATCTCTAGCCTAATTTAAGGAAAGCAAAACATGTTAACTTTATTTGCATAAGACAGATATCACATTTTCACACAAAAGTTTATTTTCACATTGAATTATATTAACTATATACAGGCTACTATTAATATGCAAAATGTTTTCAACAAATAGAAATATCCAAAATAACATTCTCAGGAAAATTCATGCATACATTTAGTTCACCGTTAACACCATAGTCTTCTTTTTTTCCTCAATATATGAAATTTATTGTCAAATTGGTTTCCATACAACACCCAGTGCTCATCCCAAAAGGTGCCCTCCTCAATACCCATCACCCACCCTCCCCTCCCTCCCTCCCCCCATCAACCCTCAGTTTGTTCTCAGTTTTTAAGAGTCTCTTATGCTTTGGCTAACACCATAGTCTTAAGGTAGGTCATCACTGAAAATACACAGGTGTACTTCCACAACAAAGAAAGCTCTTTGCAGATTCTGCCTATATTCTATTCACCACTTAAATCACCATTTTTAAAAAGACTACCTTTCTAGGGGCGCCTGGGTGGCTCAGTGAGTTGAACGTCTGACTCTTGACTTTGGCTCAGGTCATGATCTCATGGTTTAGGAGATCAAGCCCCGTGTTCGGTTCTGCGCTGACAGCACAGAGCCTGCTTGAGATTCTCTCTCCCTCTCTTGCTGCCCCTCCCCCACACACATGTGCACTCACACACACTAGCTCTCTCTCAAAATAAATAAATAAACAAACTTTAAAAAAACTGTCTTTCTGGAAAATTTTAACTTTTTAAACTAGAAATACGTTAAATCATTATACAAGCTGTATTACAGCTTATCAAAGTCTTCTCAAGCTATAAATTTTCAACTTTGCTTCCTGAATTATTTTAATTTTTAAATAGCCTACTCAGCTTATGTGATGCCAGATGACATGAATGTTACATGAATATTACACTTAATAAGAATAAAAAGTGGTTTAAAAATCTAAAAAACATAGTAACACCTTAAAAACACAGATACACCTTTTTGGAGATTTTGGTTGTTTCTCTTCTTTCTTATACTGTAACTTTATGTGAGATTTTCATATTTAATCTCAACCTTTATAACACATCCAAAGTACCCAGTGCTATACTATACCATCTCCATGCCCTCCTTAATTTTGAAAAATGTCATAGTTACCTTCAATCTTGAAGGAATAAACTTTTTAAAAATCATCACAACACAGTTCTTACCTTGACCACATGCATATCAACCCCATACATTTCTAACCATTTGGCTTTATTCAGATAATTGGTTTCAGCTTGTGCTGGTGTCTGACCTCTGAAATTTAAAAAATAGTAATTTTTAATAATAATAAATGTAAATTCTATACCAAGGACGGTAATAGAAGAAAACATACAAAATCACTGCAGTGATGTTAAAGAAAAGTGTGGGCAAAGCCAAGTACCTGTATTCCTTCCATTTCTCAAAAATAGCCAGCTCCATCTCTTCAGTCTGAATGGGCACAAACCTGAACTCAGACACAAGTTCAGGACTATGCTCAGCAAGATCATAGTCACCAAGTTCAGCTACAAACATAAGTTGCACAAAGTTATATTTTGTTAATTAAGTTTATTTCCTGCTGAATCTTTCTTCAGAATTCATTAATAAAAACTGCTAAGATTAGAAACATTCTTTCTTAAACTATAGTAATTCATAACACCCAGATCATTCCCCAAAATAAATCTAGCTTAGACTTACAACGTGTCAACCAACATCTATACGCACAATGATATACTTGTGGTTGGTGGTATATTTTCAAATATATGTGTTTCTGTTCATTTATTTCATATCTTATAATGTTTAGCTTTTGAAAACCTCTTTGTAGACTTCCTTAGAGAAACACCTTTTGACCTTATAATGAATAAACAAAAATATTTAGCAACCTTTAAAAAAAACATTTAGCCAGCATCTATTAAGAATCCAATATGCAGAGGGGCACCTGGATGACTCAGTCGGTTAAGCATCTGACTTCGGCTCAGGTCACGATCTCATGATTTGTGGGTTTGAGCCCCACGTGAGGCTCTATGCTGACAGCTCGGAGACCGGAGCCTGCTTCAGATTCTGTGTCTCCCTCTCTCTCTCTCTGCCCCTCCCCAGCTTGCACTCTTTCTCTCAAAAATAAATATTAAAAAAAAAAAAAAATCTAATATGCAGAGAACATGACATCATACACCACTACAAGATACAGGCTCCATCCTCCTGGAATTGTAAATAGATAATCCTAAAGAAATAACTGAAAAAAATATTAGTAAAAAGTATCTGGGGAAGGGAAGCAGTAGGAAAACACTTAGGCGGGGCACAAATAATCATGTGCCCATCTATGGTTAGCTCTGAAATATAGGTTTGGGGAAGAAGGGAAAATGATTCTAATATTTTCTTTACTTTAGACATTTTCCCTTTTAAAGAACATCTTACTCATTTAAAAATTAAAATAGTTCCATTTTTATTAAAAAATCCAGTTGTATAGAGAAAAAAATACAGAGATCTTGAGATACTAATAAAAATGGTAACAACTCATTATTTATTGAATACAGACTCTACACACTTGACATATTACAGATATATTGTCATCTATTTTCTCAACAACCTTGGAAAATATTATCATGCCCAATTTGTTGCTGAAGAAATTACTCTTTTGTCTGGATAACGGGTATTTTTTTTTCTGTTTTAGGTCACATTTTTAAGAAGCACCAAACCAAATCTTCTACCTAGTGTTGTTCAGGATATATATTAAAATGTCAAGGAAAAACTGAATTGAGAGTATGAGAAAAGCTAGTAACAAAAATTATTCTGATAAAATATAAAATCATAAACAAGAAACACAGAGCTCATTTTATGAAGATGGACTGTACTTCAGCAAATTTATTCTAAGGACCTTAAGACTTCGGATTTGGCAAAATATTAGACATGGGACACAGAGATGCACAACATGACAAGAAGTGTGGCGGAATCATGCAAATAATGGTGCTGTGGATGAAGGAGAAAGTAGGAAAGAACTTTTACTTAGGAAAAAAAATGTGATAAGGAGGGTTAAGAGAGAACAAAACAGAGCCACAATGCATGAATCAAACAATAAACATTTAGGGGTGCCTGGGTGGCTCAGATGGTTAAGCGTCCAAGATACGCTCAGATGGTTAAGCGTCTAGATACTCCAATAGAACAGATTTCTTTCCATTTTGTGAATGAGGACCGAAATTACAGTTTTCTTAAAATGTCAATTTTTCAGAAAAAAATACCTAAACTTAACAGTATTTCGTCAGTACAATAAAGTACAAAATTAAAAGTTTTTTCATTAATTTAATTTATTGGAAAATACTTTAACCATCAGGAACTTTTAAACATGCTCTAAGTATTTCTTTCATGGATTCATTTTTAAGAATAAAACTAAAGAGGACTGCCTGGGTGGCTCAGTCGGTTAAGCATCCGACTCTTGATTTTTAGCTCACGTAATGATCTCCTACTTCTTGACATCGAGCCTGAGTTGGGCTGTGCACTGACAGTGAGGAGCCTGCTTGAGTTTCTCTCTTTCTCGCTCTCTTTGTCCCTCCCTCACTCACTCTCATGCTCTCTCTCTCCCCCTCAAAATAAACAAGACTTAAAAAAAAAAAGAATCAAACTAAAGAAAGCAAAAATACAACTGCAAAAATCTCTTATATCCCTGCATTCTTTTCAAGTTAAAAAAAAAAAAGCTGAGAGTCCCCTTATAATATTTATTGAATTATCAAGTCACCAGCAATTTTGCTTGAAAAGAAGTTACAGATAGAAGGGGAGCAAATGAAGTGAAAGGGAAGAAAAAGAAGGCCATGTTCTTTAAACAAAGTAAAGTAATAAGGTTGGATATTGATACAAGTTAACAGTGGTGTTACTTTTCTTATCCATCATTTTGAATCTTTTGAAATTCTTAACTAAAAACACACAAAAAAGAATTATGCTTTATTCTTAACAGTCAACATAAGAATTGCTTACCTTGCAGATTATAAGCTGCCAGCTGAACTGCTGTATCAAAGGCACACTCTAATCTGAGACCGAAACACAAATTTGTTAGACAAGTCAACTTCCCAAGGTTCATTTTAAGATAAGTGCAAATTATACCTACTTTATGCTGACCATTCCTTTTTCATAATTATGAACTTAATTTTCAAAATCATTTTCAACTACTTAATAAAATGTGGTTTACCTTAAATAACTAATACTCACTTTCCACTGAGAATATCTTGTTTTAACTGAAGAACAAATAAATACCTAAGAAAAATAAAAGGCACAAATTTAACTAAACAGAATAATCTACTATGAAAAATAATCCCACCCTTCTAATGTGAGAAGAAACATTTTTAATTACAGAATTTTACCTGCAATAGAATCCAGAAAAGAAAAAAAATATGAAAAAAAATTGGGGCCAATAAACCATCAGGAGGATGGCAGCATGTCCATAAGATAACTGAGTACAGTACAACCACCTTAAGATTAAAGGTTTTAAGCAAATTATGGAGAATGAGCTCTGTGATCTAAGTTTACATTACTCTCACAACACAAACCACCTGGGATGTGAAAGGACACAGGCATATATGTAACTATGGAGATTAGCTATAATCTCGCTGGTAGGGGGTGCAAGAGAAGAAAACCCTTCTAAAGGGACTCAGCAACTCAATTTTTACTTAATAAATAGTATGTGTGAATGAATCATGCATTTACCATGTATAATCAATGAATAAATATGAAGGAGGCAGGACAAAATAGAAATAATTGTATATAACCTGCTTAAAGTTTGTTTAAAACTATTCAAACCAAATCAGGATTTATTATTTTTCATCAGTCAGCGAGCGGCATTTCAATAGGTAAAGAATATTAGGAGCCAACATGAATAAACTCCCAGTGGCCAAAGAGAGATCATTTTGAACACCAACAAACATAACATGAATAAATATAATATGGCAACATATTCAAACACATCAATCTTGTTTAAAATCCATGAGTTGAGGGGCACCTGTGTGGCTCTGTCAGCCAAGCATCTGACTTCAGTTCAGGTCATGATTAGTGAATTCAAGACTCGCATCGGGCTCACTGCTGTCGGCACGGAGCCCGCTTCAAATCCTGTCCCTCTCTCTTTGCCCTTCCCCTGCTCACACTCACTCCCAAAACTACATACATACATACATAAATAAGTAAAATCCATGAGTTGATGATAATTTAAAAAAGGAACTCAGGGGGCGCCTGGGTGGCTCAGTCGGTTAAGCGTCCGACTTCAGCTCAGGTCACGATCTCACGGTCCATGAGTTCGAGCCCCGCGTCAGGCCCTGGGCTGATGGCTCAGAGCCTGGAGGCTGCTTCGGATTCTGTGTCTCCCTCTCTCTCTGCCCCTCCCCCGTTCATGCTCTGTCTCTCTCTGTCTCAAAAATAAATAAACATTAAAAAAAAATTAAAAAAAAAAAAAAAAAAAGGAACTCAGTAGTTACCTTAAAGAATGCTAGGGAACCAACTCTTTATTTTGAAAACTGATAAAGGGAAAAATTCTACACTTAAAAACACTGTCCCAAAATGAAATTCTATTGTTGGACAGGTCTTATTACCAGGGGTAAGAGATCCATTTCATTAGTGGTCTATAAACTGTAAAGAATTATAAAGACAATCTTCCAACACCTTTAGCTAGCTGACCAAAACTACTTTACCCCTGTACAACTCTAGAGAGTAGTCTTACCGGGTTAGCTCTTCACGAAGATTATTTGGTTCTGAGGAATAAAACTTAACTCGAAGATGCAGACAATAGGGTGAACCAACTGTTTAAAAAAAAAAAAAAAAAAAAAAAAAAACTTTAATTTTTTTTTAATGTAACTATTCAAACTGTAATTTTCCAGTCAGTAAATTTGTCAAAAATAATCTACTTGAAGTAGGGAGAAAAGGTAACAGGCTTTGTGGTAATATTTCACACATCGAAATATTGTATGGCTTCATTAAAGCCTTTAAATTAAAGGCTTTAAGTACACCTAACACAAAAAGATAATCAGTAGGTTTTTTAAAATGTACCAACCATCATATAGTACCATTACAATTAGCTGTCCTCCCAAAAATAGATAGCTCTAGATTAATTCTAACAGTTTAGGGATAAATGCATCAAATAAAAGTCTTGACTGTGCAATCTAACAGCCCTAAAAAACCTGCCACACTATATTTCTTAAAAGACTAAGGAATGCCTGGGTTATTAACCGCTCACTGCAAATTCCCCCCACACTTTCAATTCACTTCACCTAGTTCACTAACTTGTAAATTCTCAGAGGTCCCATTATTTTGTAAAGACAAAAAAGTTGAGGTGCTCTGAAATCTCTACTACCACAAAGAACAAGCTGGATTACGAGTGAACACTGGTATTTTTCCCTATTACTAGGAATAAAACTGACATTTTATGTCAATTGTTTCATTTCATTATTTTTAAATTTTAAAAGTTACAGCTTTAAAGTCTCAAAACATTTTACAGAGCAGGACAGATGCCAAGCAGGAAAATTCCAACACAATTACTAAATAAAAGTTAAGCATCGCATGAGAACTCAATCTCCTTGCAAGATACAAGCCTTTCACCAGGAAATAAACTATAAAGCACTTGAATCTAGATTACTATTAACCCTCTAGAACTAAGGGGGTAGGTCAGTATATCAAATTGAAATTATCTTTAAAGTAGAGATGCTAAGAAATTCATCTGAAACATGATTTATTAGGAATCAGAGCTTCTAATATATAATTTACTTTTTGTTCACAATTTTTTCAACACTTACTTTTTACTTGCTTTTTGATGCTCTTTGTACCATCTAACCAGTGCTGAAAATAAAAAACAAAAATCAGATGTTATGCAGATGATAGAACTCAACATTTTCATTGTTAAAAGTTAATTTTCATCATGTTTTTGTTGATAACCAGAAAGAAATATGAAAAACAAAAGTGAGGATGAAAATGGGGGGAGGATTATCTGTCCCAACATCTACAGCAAGCTTATGACACACAAGCAAAAAAAGACCTAAGACCAGATATACTACTTCTTAAAACATTTCCTCTCCTCTCTCACAGTAACAAGGATGATATTTTAAATTCTGCCCTTAGTTTTCCTGTTTCAAAAAAAAAAAATGACTCTTTCAAAATTGTTAAAATGAGAAGAAAAGTATCCTCATACTCCAGTGTCTGGTTCATTCTTGTAATAAAAACGTAATATTTATTAACAGATCGCAACCAAAAGTGAGAGGAAATAACGGTGTCATTTAAATTTTACGAAACAGATACTACTCAGAAGTAGTACTCTTTGAAAGAGCCTGCAAAATAAAATTAGATCTTTCTCATAACTAACCCCACCTATTAAATGAAGTAGTCTTTTTTGTTCCTTTGCTTTATAAATAAAAAATGTTAAAACTGTGACTAGTAGACTTCTGGTTTCAAAAGTAATAGGCTTTTGATTTCTGTAACCTCCCCACTCTGAAATGCCCGTAACACAAACAGACTTAAGAAGCAATTCCAGAGGCTTCCACACATAAACCAGTCCCAGCTCACTTCTCACTATTAATCCCTTTACACCACCATGTCCTAACAGTGACGGGATGCACTCATCCAACTAAGATATACAAGCCTGTGTTCTCTCCAACATGCTTACAATTCCAAGCACCCAAAAAACGAAAGGAGTGCTCTTGTACTAACTAGTTCACAGAGCTAAGGAATCCAGTTTCAGAAACCCAGACAGGCAAAGTGGGTAAACAAGGCTGCATTGTTAACAGCCTTGTAACCGTTTGCTTTTCTTGCCAATTATTTGCCTAGCCTCTTCTCTCCATTCTCCCCCAAGATCCAAAAGTGAAATTCACAAAGCTACCAGTGGGCGAGCAAAGTACCTCTGCACATTGAAATAAGATGTTCAGTAAACAGTTCAAAAGGCAATTAAGTACTGTGCAATATTTTCTCTAGATTCCAAGTGTATATGCTACTTAGTCAGCCATCTCTCATCCTTTCTTTAAGATTTTATTTTTTAAGTACTCTCTATACCCAATGTGGTGCTCGAACTCACAACCTGGAGCCAAGATTAAGAGTTGCATGTTCTACCTATTGAGCCAGCCAAGTACCCAGCCATCTTTCATCTTTTACTGAATTCAGGTGGATATCCATTTTTTTTTTAATTTTTTTTTTCAACGTTTTTTATTTATTTTTGGGACAGAGAGAGACAGAGCATGAACGGGGGAGGGGCAGAGAGAGAGGGAGACACAGAATCGGAAACAGGCTCCAGGCTCCGAGCCATCAGCCCAGAGCCTGACACGGGGCTCGAACTCACGGACCGCGAGATCGTGACCTGGCTGAAGTCGGACGCTTAACCGACCACGCCACCCAGGCGCCCCTATAAGCATATTTCAATGTAGCACCTCTTCAGTTTTATACATCCCTCCAACTGAATCCTAGGCCGGCCAGTAGACAGAACACAATTCAATCTTTTAGCAGAAAAGACTTCAACCTAGTACAGCAAAAAAGTCCATCCATCATGGCCAATGTCAGCAACTCAATATCCAATAATCTGAAACTTAATTATGCTAATACCTACTAGAGCCTGATGCCAATGACATACTGGGTAAAAGATAAAATTAGTTTTTATACCCCAGACTGTCTTCTTCCCACAACATGAATCTGGGAGTTGCCTTATCTTCAGGTTTTATCTACTCTACTGCAATGAATTAACAGGTAGTCTGGCTGGTCACCTGGGTTGTCTTATGTGCCTATGGTTAGGGAGACTCCTACACCATGAGCGTAAATGAGCACAACTCTTCCAGGAGGCAATTTAACAATGCTTTAAAAATAATTGTCTTTGACCCAACAATTCTATACCTAGAAATAGCGATGGATGTGTGCAGATTTATTTATAAGCAATTATATGAGAAAGTTAAGACAATATATATATTCAACAACAGTGAACTGGTTAAAGTATTTCAGTATGATGCAACATGATGCAGCCATTAAAAACAAGGAAAGCAAATACTTAAGGATCTGGAAAATTACTTACAATATACTGCTGAATTTTAAAAGGTAGGTTACACCTTTTAAAGGTGTAGGATAGACACAAGTGTTTTATCAAAATGTACAAGTTTGTATATAAAAACATGCACTTTTCTTTTGGACTGAGATAATCTAAAACAAAACAGTAAAAATGTTATCTCTAAGTGACAGATACTGCTGGTGATAGTTTTTCTTTTTTATGCTTTCCTCTATTTTAAACTTATTCTACAATGAGCACATACTACTTAAAACTCTCATGGACCCCTTATTTTAATATTTTATATAAGTAATATATTTATATGGTTTAATTTTGGGGTAGTATTAATAGGCATATGGTCCATAGTCCCTCCACCTCCTACAATAGCCCACCAGCCCATTTACCCAATTTCTATCACCACATGCACCGCCCCTGCACACAACAAGATGTTATTGGTTTCTGACCCCATCCAGAGTTTCTTCAAAGAGGGAAGGAGGGGGAAAAAGGAAAACAAAACAAAACAAAACAAAACAACTGTTTATGTGTGTTGGTTAAAAAAAAAAAAAAAAGACAGAACATTAACAATGGACTGAAAACCAACAGACTATCAATTTTGAAAGAATGAACTTTGAAGAGTAAAAGAAATAAACACTAATGTAAGATAGACCATGTGATATTTCAAGATCAATCTACAGTCTTTCTTTCTTAGATCATTATAACTTAAATTTCTTCCTGTTTAAGAACATCTAGGGCTAGTCTCAAAAATTCACCTTTAATCTTTAATTTGTACCCTACTATTCTAAGAAGCACATTAAATATAAAATCATCCCAGTGAGATTAAGGATCAGAGTTTTCTTCCAAGCAGATATTTTAGTCCCTTCTTTACCTACATATGTCTGCTCTCCTTTAGGATAACCCAAACTCAGATAATGCATCAAGCACATTTTAAAGTGAAATTTAGGAGCTGGGGAGTTCTGGGTGATGTTATTCGGGGGAAGGTCTGAGTTCATGCTTGTATATTCTCAAGTCTGTTTTCTTTCATCTCCTCCACATTCCAAGCCCAGGGACTGGAAAATTCAGAGCTCAGAGATAGGCACTGATAGGATTTTCCTTCAATCAGGGTCTTTAGGAGTTGAGTTTAAATTACATTAGATGATAAAGGTGAGAGCATGCAGATATAGATTCTTGGATGCTTAGTGTGAAACTAATAAGAGTTCTCTTTCCCCATCATACCTTACAAAGCAAACAAACTCCCTCCTAATTTCCTAATTTTAAAATTTGGTTGATAAATGTAGACATCAAAGGATATGAGAAGCCACATTTCTTTCCGTCCTATTGAACTGGGCATGAAAGAAAAATTATCTACTTATGTATATCTTAAAACATAAATAATATTTAATCACAAACACAAAAGACATAACCAAATCAAAAGAAGAATCACCTAGGGAGCTTCCAAAACACTAACATGTACACACCCTCATCCCAGCCCTTCAGCCAGTCTGTAAACAGCTTTTCAAATAAGTGATTCCTGACTTCTAACCACTTACACAGCTCTATTAAAGAAATGCCCTACTACTTTTGCTCAAAGAGCAAAGAGTTGAAAACAGAGATGTGTTAACCATCTTTCAAAACAACTACATCTGCAGAAAATATTTCTCCTCTCAGGAGTAGAGGCCTATGCTCTGAATTAAAGGGTTGTTTTAAAGGAAATTTTAACATTTTGGGGTAGTATTGACATTTTAACAATATTTGTTCTTCCAATCCATGAGCATGCAATGTTTTTCCATTTCTTTGTGTCTTCTTCAATTTCCTTCATAAGTTTTCTATAGTTTTCAGCATACAGATCTTTTACATCTTTGAAAATTTTAACATTGTAAACAACAAAAAGTTTAAAAACTATGCTATAAAAATGGAGAACCAATACACTGCACTGCTGTAATCTAACTGAAAACACTTCAATTTAATCTATATTCATTGTAACACATTTCAAATGAAGACTTAGATGAGGCATTAAAATAGATTTCCCACCGTGCCTGTGTATTATTAGTATGCTCTTTTAAAATTCTTAAAAGTAAACTCATAGTGGGAATATAAGTTGAGTGAGGCAGGTTTTATATTTACTCTCCAGGGACAGAGTACATAATCTATTTTGGAAACACACTTTTTACTGTTCCTCCTTATTTAACAAATACAAGGGTATCTATGTGCATGTTACAATATACATATATTTAACATATATGCTACTTATTTCTATATATTTTTCACTCCCCACTACTTTATTGAATCCTATTGTTTGTGTTAAGTTCTCAGTTGATATCCAATCCAATCATCTGCCAACAGTGTTAGTTTTACCTCCTCCTTTCCAGCCTTTACAACTTCTGTAACTATAATTGCTGGCACTTCTATTATGAAATTAAATAGCACTGGCAATAATATGCAAATTAACACCATGTGTTTAAAAGAAATGTTTCTATCATTCCTCTACTAATCTAGAGTTGTTGTTATTGTTATTGTTGCCAATGTAAATAATCAAATATCTGCAAAGAAAGAGAGCAGAACTGGGGCCCCTAGATGGCTCAGTTAAGCATGTGACTCTCAGTTTCAGGTCAGGCCATGATCTCACAGTTTTGTGAGTTCGAGCCCCGCGTCAGGCTCTGTGCTGACAATGCAGAGCCTGCTTGGGATTCTCTCTCCCTCTCTCTGTCCCTCCCCTCCTCAAGCTGTCTCTATCTCTCTCAAAATAAACAAACTTTAAAAAATTAAAAAAAAAAAAAAAAAAGCAGAGCCACTGAGTAATCACCAGGTCTGTCTTCTATAGATGCTGCCTATACGGGTTGTAACACACATCCACTAAACACCTAGAAATGGAAAAAGGTATACCTTCTAAAGCTTGGATGGAGCTACACAGATAGACAGAAGGTCAATTCTATACAGGCCAAAGTCCATTGGGTTTATTCAAGGTATTATGGGGCTACAAAGAAGGGGCTTAACAGGCCACCAAAAAAACCACTTGATAAGAATTCTAGACCTATTATCTGTACAACCTCAGATAAGTGAGGGTGAGCAAAGACAAACAAACCTCACACACTGTGCCCACAGTACCTGAAAGCTGAATTCTAAAACTAGAATAAGAATTGCCTCTTCCCTTAACTCAGTGATCTTGGATTTGCTATCAAGGTAACCGACTGTTGCAGCCTCCAGGTGTGCACTTGTAAAACATTTACTCTATGTTCCACTAGATAATTATGCGTTTTCTAGCCTTCAGCTTTGGATCTAACATCTCCATTTCCATTCAGTGTTGTCTTTAAATGCCATACACTTCAACTAATCAAGTTACTTTATTTTCTTTGTGGTAAAGATTTCAGTTTCAATCTTTTTTTGAATGTATATTTAAGTATACATTTAAGTATATGACGAAGCAATAACAGCATAAATGGTTAGTGAAACTGTTCAGAATTGGCAAACATCACATCAACTCAGACTCCACTGCCAAAGGCAAATCACATAGCCAAGCCTGATATCAAGTGAGCAAGAAAGGACAATCCTGTGAAAACAAAGGCAGGAGACAATGCATGAAAAAACATATATGACAAATTGTATCAACTGATAATGAATCGTCCTTGCATTTCTGAAAATTAAACTCCACCTGATCATAATGTATTAATTATACTTTTAATAGACTGCTGAATACTGTGTGCTGATAATTAAAGAGTTTTACACAGAGAATAAGGGAAGTTTAAACAATATACATAGAACCAATACAAGCTATCAAATCAGTATTTTTAAAAAGCAAAAAAATAATTACTACTGACTTGTTAAAGTTCTTTTTCCTTCTTTTCCAAGTAAAGGAGAAATGCTACCTTTGTTTCTCTTTTCTGAAACATGACAGAGTTGTCTACAATCTAGGTAACTAGTTCTTCTTTAAAAACTTGATGGACCAATTAAAATTCTAAGCTCTAAATATGAAGCTTGAAGGGCGCTTAGGTGGTTCAGTTAAGCATCTGACTTCAGCTCAGGTCATGATCTCACAGTTTGGTTCTTGAGTTTGAGCCCCGCATCGGGTCCGGGCTGACAGCTCAGAGCCTGGAGACT
The DNA here is from genome assembly GCF_023721935.1 of Panthera uncia. Taxonomy (NCBI): domain Eukaryota; kingdom Metazoa; phylum Chordata; class Mammalia; order Carnivora; family Felidae; genus Panthera; species Panthera uncia. Next base: position 101,583,851 of record NW_026057584.1, on the reverse strand, counting down.
GCTTCAGATTGAGAGAGTGAGAGAGAGAATGAGAGACAGAGACAGAGACAGAGACAGAGAGAGAGAGAGAGAGAGAGCGCGTGCGCGCGCGTGTGTCTGCCCCTATCCTGCTCACATTCTCTCTCTCTCTCTCAAGAATGGATAAATTCACATCCTCTCTCAAGAATGGATAAATATCAAAAAAACAAACAAATAAAACAAACCCAAAAAACCTTAAATAAAATTTTTTAATGGGAAATGAAAATATATCTAGCATGCAGCATGATTCAGGGAAAAAAACAATGAGAAAAAACATAGTTCTTAAAAGGACATAACACTCCTGTGTCTTTTAAGATATACTCCAACTTGCTTCCCTTCTTTTCTTCTCCTGTTTGATCTCAGTAGACATTTGATTTTAAGACTGAAAACTGTTCCTTCAAAATAAATCATACATGCTCTCTGGCAAATTGGTACAGTTAATTCCTCAACTGTTTTGCCAAGTCTTACTGCACCAACCTAAAACCACTTAATATCAGAAGAATTCCTTCTTGCATGGTTTAAGATATATTATTTCCACACTGGAATATTCTATTGTACAAGAAAACTACCCCATAACATCATTTATTTAAACTATAACATTGGGAGTTCTGCTGTCATTCGGCAACTTTTCACACATCCTGTTATTTTTATGACCCTGATCCTTAAGGGGAAAGATTTATACGATCTGAAGAGAAACCAGAGTGTATGACCCTGATCCTTTATCAATAAATAGTACCAAAAAATCTGTGGAGTCATCAATAATATAGAAGAGATTATAGATTTTCAAAAACACTAATGATTATCATAAAGACTTTAAGAAAACACATGCAAATTAATACCATTATCAGATTTCCTTTAAACTACAGATTATTTGTGAAAGAAAAGGTTACTAAATAAAAGTCCATAGATGGGGTTCAGGAATACCTTAATTACCTTTATATGTACACAAAATATAATATATATACATGCACATTTTTCTATGTAAAGCAGCTAGAGATTTCATCATTATAATTCAAGGCTTCAGATCATCTCTGGACTATGTAAAAGGACACTAAATTAAGTTTAGATGTGAAAATAGAGGATGGGGCGATATTCTGCTGTCAACAAAAACAAGAGTAACTATAAATCCTAGGATGCCAGAATAAAACTGGTTTTCACATACTATCCCCTCATCCAGTAAGTCCCCCAAAGCTCTCCACAATGGCTCGGTTTATGGGTGCATGGGTGGCTTAGTCGGTTAAGCATCCAACTCTTGGTTTTGGCTCAGGTCATGATCTCATGGTTTGTGGGTTCAAGCCCATGTGCATCAGGCTCCGAAATGACAGTGTGGAGCCTGCTTGGGATTCTCTCTTTCCACCCCTTCCTCTGCCTCTCCCTGGCTCACGTGTGCCCGTGCACTCTCTCTCTCAAAATAAATAAATAAGCTTTAAAAAAATAAAGTGGCTTGATTTAAAAACTGCCTCCAGAAACAAGTAGCAAATCTGAATACACCTATAACAAATAAAGAGATTAGTCAATAATCAAAAAACTTCCCACAAAGAAAAGCCCAGGACCAAGACAGCTTTGCTGGTGAATTCTACCAAATGCTAAAAGAAGAATTAACACCAACCCTTCATAAGACCTTCCCAGAAATAGGAGGGAAGACTTTCCAACTCATTCTCTGAGGCTAGTACTGTTCCCACCAAACAAGACAAAGATATCAAAGGGAAAAAAACCCCACAAAACTACAGACCAATATTCCTTACAAATATACGCACCAAAATATTCAACAAAATACTAACAAATCAAATCAAGCAACATATAAAAGGCTTATACATTACAACCAAGTGGGATTTGTCCCAGAAAAGCAAGACTGGTCCAACACACCACCCATTAACAAAAAAACTATCAACATAATACAACATATAAACAGAATACAAGAGAGAAACCATATGACTCTCTCAATAGATGCAGAAAAAGCATTTGACAGAACCCAACACCATTTTTGATAAAAACAATGAACAAAATAGAAATAAAAGACACCTTCCTTAACGTGATAAAGGGCATCTATAGAAATCTCACAAGTAGCATACTTGATGGTGAGAGACTGATCACTCTCCCCCTAAGATCAGGGACAAGACAATAATGTCTGCTGTCACCACTTCTATTCAATATATTACTAATGGTTCTAACCAGGGCACTTATGCAAGAAAGAGAAAATAAATAAATAAAAGGCATTCAGATTAGGGGATGCCTGGCTGGCTCAGTTGGTGGAGAATGTGATTCTTGATCTTGGGGTCTTGAGTTCAAGCTCCATACTAGATGTAGAGCTTACTTTAAAAAGTAAAAAGATAATGAAAATACAAGAGCACTGAGTAACATATAGAATTGCTGAATCACTATATTGTACACCTGAAACTAATATAACACTGTATGTTAACTATACTGGAATCTAAATAAATTTTTTTTAAAAAAGGCATTCAGATCAGAAAGGAAGAAGTCACACTATCTCTTTTTGCAGATGACATGTTCTTTTTCATAAAACACGTTAAAACTAATAAAGAAGTTTACCAAGAATGCAGGATACAGGATAAGTATACAAGACCCAACTATATTCCTATATACTAGCAATAAACAATCAGAAGATGATATGAAGAAAACAACTATGTAGGGGAACCTGGCTGGCCTAGTCAGTTAAGCGTCCAACTCTTGGTTTCAGCTCAGGTCATGATCTCACAGTTTGTGGGATTGGGCCCTGTGTCGGGCTCTATACTGCCAGTGCAGAGCCTGCTTGGGATTCTCTGTCTCCCTCTCTCTCAGCCCCTCCCCAGCTCACACTGTCTCTGTCTCTTTCAAAATAAACTTAAAAATTTTTTTAAAAAGAAAAAAAAAAAAGAAAACAACTATGTATACAATAGCATTAAAGGAATAAAATGCTTAAGAACAAAACCAAGGAAGTAAAAGACATGTAAAGTGAAACTATAAAACACTGTTTTAAGAGATGTAAAGATTGGGGCGCCTGGGTGGCTCAGTCGGTTAAGCGTCCGACTTCGGCTCAGGTCATGATCTCACAGTTCGTGGGTTCGAGCCCCGCGTCGGGCTCTGTGCTGACAGCTCAGAGCCTGGAGCCTGCTTCACATTCTGTATCTCCCTCTCTCTCTGCCCCTTCCCTGCTCATGCTGTGTCTCTCTGTCTCAAAAATAAATAAACATTAAAAAAAAAAAAAAAAAAAAAAAAGAGATGTAAAGATCCAGTACATGGAAAGACAATCCATATTCATGGATAAGATTTAACATTATAATGATAGCAAAAGGATAGACTCAGTGCAATCCTGATCAAACTTCCAATTGCCTTTTTCCCCCCAGAAATGAACAAGCTAATCCTAAAATGTATATGGAAATACAGCCAAAACAATCTTGAAACAGAAGAACAAAATTGAAGGATTCACACTTAAATTCCAATTTCAAACTTAGCAAAAAATTACAGTAATCAAGACAATGTAGTGCTGGCATAAGGATCAACATATGGACAGATGAATGGAACAGAAGACAGAAGCCAGAAGCCAGAAATAAACTCATATAACTGGCTAACTGATTTTCAATAAGCCAAGATCACTCAATGGAGAAAGAATAACCTGTTCAATAAATAGTGCTAGGACTACTGGATATCCACATGCAAAAGAATGAAGTTAGCCCCCTACCTTACAACACATACAAAAATTAACTCCAAAAGATAAAGAAAAAAACAAAATAGGCAGCAGTTTTGCAGATATGACCAAAAGCATAAAAAAAAAGCAGATAAATTAGACTTCATCAAAATTAAAAAATTATGTGCAAAGGACACTATCAAGAAAGTAAAAAGAAAATCTACAAAATGGGGAAAAATATTTGCAAATCACAGATCTGAAAAATGTCTACTACTGAAAAAAAATATGAACTCTTACAACTCAACAAAGAAACAAATAACCCAATTTTAAAATGTGCAAAGGATCTGAATAGACATTTTTCCAAAGAAGATACAGAAACAGCCAAAAAAGCACATGAAAAGATACTTAACATCACTAGGCTTTAGGGAAGTTCAAGTCAAAAACCACACAGGACCACTTCATATCAACTAGGATAGCTAGAATCAAAAAAGAAATACTGTGGGGGCGCCTGAGTAGCTCAGTTAAGCATCCAAGTCTTGATTTCAGCTCATCATGATCACATGGTCGGCAGGATCAAGCCCCGTGTTGGACTGTGCGCTGACAGCATGGAGCCTGCGTGGTATTCTCTCTATCCCTCTTCCCCACTGGTACTGGCACTCTCTCTCAAAATAAACAAACATGAAAAAGGAAAGAAATAATGTGTTTGTGAGGACACAGAGAAATCAGAACCCCCCACACATTACTGGAAAGAATGTGGAATACTACAGTCATTATGGAAAACAGTTTGGCAGTTCCTCAAAAAGTTAAACAGTTACCTTATGCCCCAGCAAATTCACTCCTAGATACATACCCAAGAAACTGAAAATTATACTCATGCAAAAATTCGTACACAATGTTAATAGCAGCACTATTCCTAAGAGCCAAAAATGAATGAACCCAAATGTCCATCAATGAATTGAGTAAACAAAATGTAGCATATCCATACAACAGAATATTACTCAACCATAAGGATCAAGTATGGGGAGATGCCACAATACAAACCTTGAGAATATTATGCTTAAGCACATTCCCAGACTCAAAAGGCTATATATTATGTAATTCTATTTACATGAAATTTTCAAAATAGGTACATCCATACAAACAGAAAGATTAATGTTTGCCAGAGGCTGTGGGAGAGGGGAAATGGGAAGAGACCATTAATGTAAGTAGGGTTTCTTTTGCAATGAAAATATTCTGGAATTAGATAGTGATGTGACGGCTGCACAACTCTGTGAATACACTAAAAACCGCAAGTGAGTTTTAGGATTTGTAAATTACATCTCAATGTTTTAAATGTGGCCTACTTTAGGCAAAAGTTATGTGGCCACCTCAAGTAAAACCTACTATATTTTACTCAAGCATGCCTTCTTTCTTCCCTCTAATCCTCCTACTCTAAACCATACCTCTAGGAAAATTTCTTCAACACTATTTCCAAAGAAGTGCTTCATATACTACTCTGTATTTATAAGGTAACTGGAACATAAAAAGCTTCCTCTTCCCAAATAATTCAGTCCAGAAGTAATTAGGTGGTCAGGGTAATGCCAGAATCTGTACAGGGAGACGTTAGAGATTGATTCCATCCAGAGTGAGTTATCACTCAAGTAAACATCCTGATGACAATCAAACCCTGGTTTCTGTAGAAGAGAACTGCAAATATGGGAAAGGAAAAAAACTACAATCAGCCTTGTGGCACTGAATGTGTCAATTTATATATAAGATTACAGAAATAAATGTAAACATACATTCCCTAAGTCTGACCACAAAGCCAACTGGAGAACTAGCAAATTCCAGGGCTAGAGCAGGGAAATACAATATGAACATGGAACGTATTCTTGGGCCAGAAAGTAAGGTAATACCCAAAGAATGATGGTGCGTGTTAAAAGAACACAGAAACCATCTTGAAGCAGTTCCCACCACCCAAACTTGGGAAACTCTGAGCATCAAAAGAAATAGTAGTTACAAATGATAACACACCGGTTAAGACAAGAATCCATTAGTTCATAAATAAACAGAAAGTTTGATGAGAAAGTGGTCTTTTTCGGGGGGGGGGGGGGGCACTAAATAAATAAATAAATAAATAAGCAAGCAAGCAAGCTTATTACAAACAGAAAAAGAATATAATGGAGACGCCTGGCAGACACCACCTTAATCAAGGGATCAAAGTGAATATCACCTGTAAGGAGACAAAATGAAATTAAATGTTACTTGATAGAATAAGAACACAGCATCACTTCATTTATTTTTCTGTCAAAGTGTCTAAGATTAATCTAGTTCATGAGGAAACTTCAGACAAACCCAAACTGAGAGCTTATAAGACAACTGGCCTGTATCTTCAAAAGTATAGAAGTTAAGGAAAGAATGAAGAACCACAGCATTCCAAGATGAAGGCAACTAAAGAAATTTGACAACTGAATGTAAAACATGAATCCGACCGAACTAGACCCTTTGGCTATAAAGGACACTGTAGAGACAAGTGGCAAAATTTGAATGGAGTCTGTGGATTAGATGGTGGTAATGTCACAATGTCAACTTCCTAGTTTTGATGGTTGTGCTGAGTTATGCATAATATACTTGTTTGTAGGAAACATACACTAAAGAGTTCAGGGGTGATGAGACATCTACAGCTCTTTCTCAAATGGTTCCACAGAAATAGTTATTTACACTGTTCTTGCAACTTTTCTGTAAGTATGCCATTATTTCAACTACAAATCAAATATTTATATATGAACATAAAATGAGCTGGTATAAGCAAAAGTTAACAACAGCAAATTCATATGTGTACATAGGAAAAAAAAGTAAACTACGGTTTCATCATATAACTTTGGTTATCTCCATGATGGATGAATAATTCCAGTCATACATATTTTAGACTGATGTGAAATGACCAATAAACTAAACTTTAACACACTAACTTTACATATATAAGCATACAATATATTCAAGATTAAAATGTAACATGTAATTCCTTGATCATTTTTTCAAGGTTTTTAATTTAATTCCAGGAGCATTAACATATGGTGTTAAGTTTCAGGTGTACAATACAGTGATTCAAAAATTCTATACATTACTTAGTGCTCATTGTGATAAGTGCTCTCATTAATCCCTATCACCTATCTCACCCACCCACCTCTCCTCTGGTAACTATCAGTTTGTTCTCTATAATTAAGAGTCTGTTTCTTGGTTTGTCTTTTTTTTTTCTTTGCTCATTTGTTCCACATTTGAATGAAATCATATGGTATTTGTCATTCTCTGACTTATTTAGCTTAGCATTATATTTTCTAGTTCATCTAAGTTGTTGTAAATGGCAGAATAATATTCCATTTATATTATTAAGTCTATTGATGGACTTGGGCTGCTTGCATAATTTGAATATTGTAAATAATGTTGCAATAAACACAGAAGTGTATGTATCCTTTTGAATTAGTGTTTTTGTATTCTGTGGGTAAATAACCAAAAGTGTAATTACTGGATCATATGGTAGTTCTATTTTCACTCTTTTGAGGAACCTCTTTACCGTTTTCCACGATGGCTGCACCAGTTTGCAATGCCACCAGCAGTGCACAAGCGTTTCTTTTTCTCAACATCTTCACCAACACTTGTTGTTCCTTGTGTTTTTGATTTTAGCCATTCTGACAGATGTGAGGTGATATCTCATTGCAGTCTTGATTTGCATTTCCCTGATGATGAGTGATGTTGAGCATCTTTTCATATGTCTGTGGGCTATCTGAATGTCTTCTTTACAGAAATGTCTGTTCATGTTTTCTGTCCATTTTTTTTAATTGGATAATTTGTTTTTTTAAGTTTTGAGGTGTGTAAGTTCTTTATATATTTTGGATATTAAGCCTTTATCAGATATGTCACTTGCAAATATATTCTCCCATTCGTAGGCTGTGTTTCGTTTTGTTGATTATTTCCTTTGCTATGCAGAAGCTTTTTATTCTGATGTAGTCCCAATAGTTTATTTTTATTTCCCCTGTTTATGGAAACATATCTAAAAAAGTGCTGCTATAGCTGATGTCAGAAAAATTACTGCCTGTGCTCTTTTCCAGGATTTTTATGGTTTCAGGTCTCATATTTGGTCTTTAATCCACTTTGAGTTCATTTTTGTGTATGGTAGAAGAAAGTGGACCAGCTTCACTCTTTTGCATGTAGCTGTCCAGTTTTCCCAACACCATTTGTCAAAGAGACTTTTTCCCAATGCATATTCTTGACTCTTCTGTGAAAGACTAATTGACCATATATGTGGGCATGTTTCTGGGCTTTCTATCCCGTTCCATTGATCTATGTGTCTACTTTTGTGCCGATATCATACTGTTATGATTACTACAACTTTGTAATGTACTTGAAATCTAGAAGCGTGGTACTTCCAATTTTGTTTTTCCTTTTTAAGACTGTTTTAGCCATTTGGGGTTTTTTGTGGTTCCAAACAAATTTTAGGATTATTTGTTCTGGTTCTGTAAAACTGTTATTGATATATATTTTTTTAAATGTTTAAAATTAAAAAAAAACTTTCTTAATTAAAAGAAATAGGGGTATTTCTACCCTGAGCTACCTGGGTAGCTCAGTTAAGTGTTCAACTCTTGATTCAGTTCAGTATGTATATATGTATTATATGCATGTTATATACATACATATATTTACATATTAATACATATTAATATGCTAATATTTGTTGAGGATTTTTGTATCTTTGTTCACCAGAGCTATTGCCCTGTAGTCCTTTTTTTCGTAGTGTCTGGATCTGGTTTTGGTATTAGGGCCCTCAGTCATTTTATTTTTTTCACCCTGCCTCAACCTTCTTTGGATTCTACATTTAGGTCTACACACTAAATTTAACAAACAGATGTGAAAATCATAGGACTAACTTAATTTACACAGATGATCCTGACCAAAAAGTCCACTTGATCTATCAAGTTCACTATCTTCACCAACAAACTGAACTGTTTGCAAGGTATCAATTTTGTTTCATTCTGGGGTTAAATCTGGTCATGTGACAAATACCGGAAAGTCTTCTCTATTTACTGATGTCATAAAATTGTAGAATCATGAGTTAGCAGTTTAAGAATAATTAAAGGTTTACCTAGAGCTCATTTTGAATAGCTTTCATCTACCAGCTACTGTCCTTCTAGTTCAACTCCAGAGTATTCTAGTGACAGCAAAAACAGAAACTAAAAATAAATCTTACTTAACTTTAATTTTAATGCCTAGATTTCTGGGCATTGGGAAGGATAAACTAGAACTAAAAAGAGCACAGATTAAAAGTTCTGGGGCACCTGCCTGGCTCAGTTAGGGGTGCATGCAATTCTTGATCATAAGGTCATGAGTTCAAGCCCCATGTGGGGTGTACAGATGATTTAAATAAAACTTCATTTTTTTTTTAAAGTCTATTTTGAGAGACAGAAAGAGAGCATGTGTGCGCATGTGCAACGGGGGAGGAGCAAAGAAAGGAAGAGAGAGAATCAGCAGCAGGATACTCATCATCACTGTAGAGCCCAATACAGGCCTCAATCTCACAAACCACAGGATCATGACCTGAGCCAAAATCAAGAGTCAAACGCTTTACTAACTAAGCCACCCAGACGCCCCTTAAATAAATAAAACTTTAAAAACTGGGGGGGGGGGGGGGGGGGGGGG
>NW_026057584.1:101551845-101574435 GCF_023721935.1 Panthera uncia | reverse complement strand
GGGGGGGGGGGGGGGGGGGGGGGTTCTAATGCTGGCTTTACCAAAAACTTGTTAGAACCAGAACAAAGGCACAATATGTGTGTCAAATGAGGGAAGAAACAGTAATGGATCTAGCAATTCAGTGATTATTGATATTAACAAAGAGCAAAGAATACAACTTAGCAATGGCCACTTCTTAGAATAGAAAGAAATGTCTATTTCTTTCCCCAATGACAACAGTCCCCCTTATCTGTGGGAGATACATTCCAAGACCTCCAGTGGATGTCTGAAACCACACAGACTAACTACTGAACCCAACATATGCTATGTTTTCCCACACATACATACCTATAATAAAACTAAATGTATGAATTAGGCACAATAAGATATTAATAACAATAATAAAATAGAACAATTATAATATACCATAATAAAAGTTCTGTGAATGTGGTCTCTCTCTCTCTCTCACAATATCTTATACTGTATTCATCTTTCTTTGTGTGATGCTGTGAGATGATAAAATGCCTACATGATGAGATGAACTGAGGTGAATGTTGTAAGCGTTGTGATGTAGCGCTGGGCTACCAGTGACCTTCTGACAATATGTCAGAAGGAGGATCATCTGCTTCCAAACTGGGGTTTAACATGGGTAAATGAAACCATGGAAAGCGAAACCACAGATAAGGAGAGACTACTGTATTTATAGATCTTAAGGAAAGAAGGTACTTGAAACTTAATGTTAGCATATTTCGACCTCTTCTTCTACAACCCCTCAAAAAACAGGATGCTACGAATTATTTATCCCTAACATCATTTATTTTTTCATTGCTTGCAAGACTGTAATTCTATTATTTGAAAGACGACTAGTGAATGATATTAAACCCAAGAGTCAACAAAGCCTTTATATCAAACTAAGCAGTGCACCAGAATTTAATTCAATAAATGGTTTGTGTGTCTGCTACATGCAGAGCAACAGAGGTTACACTCATTCCCTGCCCTTGATGGATTTAGTCTAATCAAAGAGAAACAACATTAAGAAGAAAAATAAAACACCTCCCATACAAATTCCATCCAGAGATAAGAACACTAAAACTACAGAAAAGAGTTTTGCAATTTTTTTCATGTATATGTGTGCATATGTCCACTTATTTTAAAATTGAAAAACTCATACTGTTTTGTAATTCTCTTCTTGACATCATTTTATGTCAATTGGTATACTTAAAAAAATCACGATTTTTAAAAAAAAAATTTTTTTTTTTTTAACCTTTATTTATTTTTGAGACAGAGAGAGACAGAGCATGAATGGGGCAGGGTCAGAGAGAGGGAGACACAGAATCTGAAACAGGCTCCAGGCTCTGAGCTGTCAGCACAGAGCCTGACGCGGGGCTCGAACTCATGGACTATGAGATCATAACCTGAGCCAAAGTCGGACGCTTAACCGACTGAGCCACCCAGGTGCCCCCAAAAAAATCACAATTTTTAATGAGCTGCAGAGTATTCCACTGTACAAGTGTGCCAAAATTTACCTAACCAATAGTCTGTTGCTAAATGCTCATGCTTAATTTCTTTTAACCCAGGAAGGGAGACTAGGAGTAGGGAAATTAGAGAAAAAAATTACAGCTAACATTATTAACAGCTGTAAATTTAGCCAAGATACTCTATAAAGCCAACTACGGATAAGCCATCTCCGAAAGAGGTTTTTTTTTTGTTTTTGTTTTTGTTTTTGTTTTCCGAAAGAGTTTTTAACAGCATCTTATAGATGTATTCTAGTTAACTTATTAATCACACCAAATGAATGAATGTCCCGCTCCAAAAAGAACTTGAGAAGTCTTATATATTGTTCCTATGAGTCCTAGACATGACAATTAATGTGTCACTAAGCACATACACACACATCCCCCTCCATCACAGACTTCCAGAAAACAAGGCTTAATGTTTTGATATCCTTATCTCTACTCCCTCCCTCTCCTTGCTACTATGAATGTCCTATTCCAGGCCTTAACATTACTTTTATCCCCAGCGTTTGCAATGACTCCTGACTTCAATCTCTGCCCATTCCAAATAATCCTACTCAATATTTCTATATAATGCTTTCTGAAGCAAAATATAACCTCCTGGCTTGAAAAACCCCTAATGCCAATTATTAGAGAATAAATGCTGCCTATTTATTACTTAATAGTTTTGGTATTCACTTTGGATGATATAGCCACTAACCCACCTTACAATCATCATCTACTACTTACTTTCTCTCAAATACCCTCCAGTCAAATCCCAATAGTACTCAGATCTTTGAAAAGCCTCCAACTTCCTACCCTATTACATATGCTGTTCTCTCATCTAAAATGCACAGGTCAGGGGACATCTGGGTGGCTCAGTGGGTTAAGCAACCAACTTGGCTCAGGTCATGATCTCATGGCTCATGAGTTAGAGTCCTGCATCGGCCTTTGTGCTGACATCTCAGAGCCTGGAGCCTGCTTCAGATTCTGTTTCTCCCTCTCTGTCTCTGCCCCTCCTCCACTCATGCTCTATCTCTCTCTCAAAAATGAATAAACATTAAAAAAAATAACAAAATAAAAAGTTTAATAAATAAATTTATATAAATCTGTCTTTTTCTCAAAAATAAATAAACATTAAAAAAATTTTTGTTTAATAATAAAATGCACAGGTCAGGATCACCTGGGTGGTTCAGTCAGCTAAGCATCCAACTCTTGATTTCAGCTCAGGTCATGATCTCATGATCATGAGGTTCGAGCCCCACATCGGGCTCCACGCTGGGTGTGGAGTTGCTTAAGATTCTCTCTCTCCCTCTCTCTGCCCCTTCCCAGCTCGTTTTCTCTTCCTCTCTCTCTCTCACTCACTCAAAAAAACCCAGTAATAATAAAATGCACATGTCAAAGAACATTTATAATACAGAATCACAGATCAGAAAGGGATCTTGAAAATAACTTACTCTATTCACCTTAATTTGCAAATCAGTAACTTCCATCACTTACCCAAGAACCCACAATACTCCCATTCTATCACCCTTTCCATTGCATGGTGGTTCTCAAACTCTAGTACGCCCAACAACCAGCCCAGTGGTTACTGAAAAGACAGATTTCTTACCCTCATCTGCAAAGACTATGCACTAGTAATATGGGCTAGGACCAGAACTCATTTTTTTTTTTTTTTTTTGAACAAGAAAATTACAAGAAAAAGAGAATGACATATGAATATGTAGCCTGGTAGCACTTAGCACATCATCTGAAATTTTCCATTTCTGCTCCCATACTGGAATTTCCAAAAAAAACAGCTACTCACTGCTACTTGTGCAGAATCCATAAATCTCAGCCCAAAATAGTCACTTTCAATAAGGTCCAAGTGGTACATTATTTGATCAAAGAGCTCTTGTCCTTTGGCTTTTTTCTGAAATGGTAAGAAAATAAATTAATCAATAAATGACTTTAAAGATCAACAAGTGTGAACTGAAGATCTATTTAAAAAAAACATTACTTGCAGGGTGCCTGTGTGGTTTAGCTGGTTAAGCATCCAACTCTTGATTTTCGCTCAGGTCAAGATCTCAGGATTTGTGAGTTTGAGCCCCACGTAGGGCTCTGTGCTGACAGTGCTGACACTGCTTGGAATTCTCTCTCTCTCCTTCTCTGTCCCTCCCCTTCTGGTTTTCTCTCAAAATAAAAAAAATTTTTTTTGGGAGTGTCTGGATGGCTCAGTCGGTTAAGTGTCAACTTTGGCTCTGGACATGATCTCACGGTTCGTGAGTTTGAGCCCTGTGTTGGGCTCTGTGCTGACAGCTCAGAGCCTAGAGCCTGCTTCAGGTTCTGTGTCTCCCTCTCTCTGCCCTCCCCAGCTTGCACTCTCTCAAAACTGAATAAACGTTTAAAAAAAAAAATTAAAAATTTTCAATTAAGTTAAATTTAAAAAATAAAGTAAAAAAACATTACTTGCAATACCAAAAATACTACCATGTATCAAGTAACGGGTAAGATACTATAATTTCCCAATAAACTATTTAAAGCCAAAAGAGAATTTATGATCTGCACTTTCATGGAAAGTGTTACTTCCTATCAACCAATAATTATTATCTTGTACTGAACATTGTGCGTAAGGACAAACTCTTATCTTGTTAATTTTTAGAGTCCCTACTTCAAGGAGCTCTATATTGTAACTGGAAAGAGAAAATACACAAGAAAACTTAAAACACTAACGTATGAATCATGTGGAACTGTGTATTTGCCAACAGATTTTAGAGAAGAGATAGTCATAGAGACTAGAATCATCAGTCTTGGAGGTCAGCCTTAAACTGGAAAACAATGTAAGGTAGAAAATGGCAAAAACAAAACTGGAACATGGGAGGAAATACAGGACAATGAGATAATACTGTCATCAATGCGGAAGACACAAATGGCAGGGGAAGGTAGATAATAAGCAAAGAAACTTGTATGGAAAACGCAGTTCTCAAAGTGTGGTCTCAGGACCCAAGGGTTCCTCCAGATACTTTCAAAAGATCCTCAAGGTCCTAGGATTCTCCCCATGTAACTCAATCAAAACAACATACTGCAACACAGTAAATGCAGAAGCAGAAACCAGAACCTAAGTATGTTCTATTAGACCAGACATTAATGAGATATGCAAAAGTGCATAAGACAATTACTCTTCTCACTAAATTCTTTTGTTTAGTAAAATAGATATTTTTCACAAAAATACTTGTATGTTATTAATAACATACAAGGGTTATTTTATGGCTGTTTTAGGTTTTTTAAAGAGTATTTATTTTAAGAAAGAGAGAGTGTGCACGCAAGCACGTGGTGAGAGTGGGGGGGGGGGGGGGAGAGGGAGAGAGGGGGAGAGAGGGGGAGAGAGAGAGAGAGAGAGAGACAGAGAGACAGAGACAGAGAGAATGAATTCCAAGCAGGCTCCATGCTGTCAGCGCACAGCCCAACACAGGGCTCAATCCCCAAATCATGAGATCATGACCTGAGCGGAAATCAAGAGTCAGACACTCAACGGACTGAGCCACCCAGGGGCCCCTATTTTTTGCGGTCTTAAAATTGTTTTTAAAATTTTTCAGTTTTAATTTCTAATAAGGTAACTATTGATAGATATAACCCACATAAGCAAAAGCATTGTTAAGATCCTCAATTTTCAAGAATTTTCATAAACATCCTAACCATGCCTCTCCTCCTATGTAATTTTAAATTATGACTTAGGTATTTCTTGTAAGATTATATATATCTATAGATCTATATATTTTACTCAGTCATCAAACTGTCTTTTAACTGACATCCTTAAAATACAACTTGTATTTTTGCTTTTCCTTCACTTTTTACAATCTTTCTTTTTGATAAATAAAAGTGCTATCCATATATCCCTTTATCAAGAGAAGAACTTTACAACGCCCTCATGCCCATCATCTCCCCTCCATCCAATCCTCATGTCAATGAGCATACTTTCTCTATTTCTTTTCTTTGGTCGTGGCTAATTTTTTTTAAGATGACAATCTTTATTTTGGTATTTTGATCATTCTCTATACATCTTACATTTGTACATCACACATACCTAACAGCATCTGCTAGATTTGTTTCTCCACTCGTTTAAGTTCTTCCTACAGAAATGTTCTCCATGTGGGACTTTGTACGGCCAATCTTTAAAGGTCTTCTATGTTTGAGAGTATTTTCAACATGCTTTTACACTTGAATGCTTATTGTCACCTTATAAAATTTAAGGTTCAGAGTTATTTTCTTTCAACACTTCAATACTCAAAACGTATTAGTCTTTCATCTTCTTACAGCTTATGTGCTGTTGAAAAGTGTGATGACAATTCGAATTCTGGTCCTTAATAATGTTATTAATTCTTGGTTAGCTTTTAAACTTCTCTATCTCTGAGAGTCTTAAATTTCAATATAATGTGTCTAAGTGTGGTTTTTTCCTCATCTCTATATTGTATTCTATTGGGCCTTTTAAATCTGAGATCTTTCATCTCCCTTTAATTCTGGGAAAACAATCTATTATTTCCTCAAATATTTGTCCTCTGTTTTTCTAAGTTTCCTAAGTGCCAGCACTTCTACTCTTTTTCTTAAACATATGTTTATTTAATACTCCCAATTATCCTGATGATTATGGCTTATTTGTCCATTTAATAAATACATAACATAGAAAAAGTTCAGAAGGCTTTAGTAATATGACCCCATTGCATAGCTACAAAAATGACAAGGCTAGAATTTGCATTTTGCTCTCTCCCAAGCTCCAATTTCCTAAGGTTACACACCACACCCAGATTTTAACTGGAATGTCACCTCTCAGATCAGTAATTAGATACCCCCAACTTCTTATCACAACCTCATCTCTATCTTGTTCACAAAATTACTCTCAATGCCTAGATTCTCCAACTACAATGGGAACTTCCAGTACACTGACCCCACTTAACAAGCATCAGTTTCCGTTTCTTTTTTTTTTTTTAACATAACTAAATTTACCATTTTAACATATACAATTCAATGTCATTAAATATATTCCCAATGTGTACAACTGTCACCACCCTTCATTTCCAGAACTTTTCATAATACCAATCAGAAACTCTGTACCCATTAAACAACCATTTTTCACACCCCCTCCCTTTAACCCCTAATAACCTCTTTCCTACTTTATGTGGCTCATGAATTTGCCCATTCTACATACATCACATAAGTAGAATCATACAATATATGTCCTTTTGTGTCTGGCTTATCTCACTTAGCATAATGTTTTCAAGGTTCATCCATGTTGTAGCAGGTTTCAAAATTTCATTCCTTTTTAAAACTGAATAATATTCCATTGTATGTATATACCGTATCATTTATCTGGTCATCTGCTGATAAACATTTGGGTTGTTTCCACCTTTTGGCTATTGTGAATACTGCTATGAACACTGGTATACAAGTATCTGTTTGAGTCCCTGCTTTCAATACTTTTGGGAATGTACTTAGGAGTAGAATATGATAATCCTATGTTTTTAACTTTTGAGGAACTGCCCAATTGTTTTCCATAGTAGCTGCACCATTTTGCATTCCCACCAGCAATTCGTAAGATTCTAATTTCTCCACATCCTCACCAACATTTGTTATTTTCTGGGGTTGTTTTGCTTGGTTTTGTTTGATACAGCCATCCTAATGGATGTGAAAGGACGTGATTTTGATTTGCATTTCCCTAATGCCCTAATGGTGATGTTGAGCATACTTTCAGGTGCTTATTGGCCATTTGCATATTTTCTTAGAGAAATATCTATTCAAGTCCTTTGTACGTTTAAAAGAAAAATTTTACTGAAGTATAGTTAAAATACAACATTACATTAGTTTTAGGCATACAGCATAGTGATTCAACCATTACATAAAGTACAAAACGCTCACCACAGTAAGTGTAGTTATCATCGTCACCATACAAAGTTATTCCAATATGACTGACTATATTCCCTATGCTTTACTTTTGTCACCCTAATTTATCAATTTTATAACTGGAAGTTTGCACTTCTTAGTCCTCTTTTACCTACTTCATCCACCTCCTGACCCACTACAAATTCATTGTTCAGCTGCATCTAGACCATCATTTGCTGCTTATATTCTTTTCTCCTAATAAATTATTCCAGGTCACCGCCTCACTTCACATCCTGTTTTCTGAAGAGTAAGACCATCAAGATATTACCTTTTCATCAGCCTTCCATCTTTCCCAGCAAAAGATGGCAGTCCTTTCTAGAATACTCACTCTATAATCTCCACCTGTGTATATAAAACCAATTTCTGAGAGACATTTTTCCTATTCATTTAACAAACTCAGATCTCCCCTCTCTAGCCATTCTCTAGATGCGGTTATTTCCTTCCTTCCTGTTACCGCCAAATCTCATGGCAATTCTTCAACTTCCCTTCATAACTAAATAATACTGATTAAGCACCTACTAGGTACAAGGGACTAAAAGAGGTCCAAAAAATATAAGATTGGATTGTCCCCAATAATTCCCTTAAATCCTCTATTTCCTTTTTTAGAGATTTTTTAAGTTTACTTATTTTGAGAGAGAGAGAGAGAGAGAGAGACAGACAGACAGAGGATGCAAGCAAGGGAGGAGCAGAGAGAGAGGGAGAAAGGAGAGAGAGAATACCAAGCAGGCTCCACAGTGTCAGCACACGTTTGAACTCACAAACCGAGAAATCATGACCCGAGCCGAAACCAAGAGAGTTGGAGGCTTAACTGACTGAGCCACCTAGGCTCCCCTGCTTTAAGCCCTCTAAATCTGGCTTCTAAACACATCATTGCACCACTCCATCATAGGGCCCTCCTTTTTCCGCTTCATTCTTTTACTCCTCTCTCAGTGACAGCAGACTATGCTCTCATGATCTTCCACACAATCAATATCCCCCACTCAACCACAGCGAAATTGTATTTTACTCAGGTCTGATCTCCACTTTCTTCCCTGCACCATATCCACGTACTAAATTCCTTCTCCTGCAGTCTCACTGCCACGATTAGTCCACAGCCCCATCGTCGCGTGCCTTCATTAATATTCAGTCTCCAGATTTTGTTTTCCTGTAATGAATCAAGGAAATCAACTCTAAATCATGTCTCTTGAGTACTAAAAAAAACGTTAAATGGAATATAACACAAGTATGCAAAATTCCATGCATCTTTAAAAACAGGTGTGAGATATAATTCACGTATCATTCACCTATTAAAAGTACTAACTTCAGGGGCACCTAGGTGGCTCCGTCAGTTAAGTGTCTGACTTCGGCTCAGGTCATGATCTCATGGTTTGTGAGTTTGAGCCCCATGTTGGGCTCTGTGCTGACAGCTCAGAGCCTGGATTTCGTGTCTCCCTCTCTCTCTCTGCCCCTCTCTGACTCACACTCTGTCTCTCAAAAATAAACATTAATTTTTTTTAAGTACAAAATTCAAAGGTATAATCACAGATATGTACAACCATCACAATTTCAGAACATCTTCATACCTCAAAAAGAAACCTTGTATTTTTTAGCTTTTGCTCCAACCACCATTCCCACCACTCCCTCAGTCCCTACCCATCTGCCCTAGGCAACCACCAAACCACTAATCTACACTTTTTTTTCATATAGATTTCTTTATTCTGGACTTTCATATAAATGGAATCATATAATATGTGGTCCTTTGTGACTGGCTTCTTTCACCTAGCCAATGTTTTCAAAGTTCACCCATGTAGCATGTATCGGAACTTCATTTCCTTCATGGCCAAATAATATCCCATTATATGGATATAACACATTTTGTTTATCCATTCAACTTTTGAGAGATAGCTGGGGTTTTTTTTCCCACCTTTTGGATAGTAAGAATAACGCTGTTATGATCATCTGTGTACAAGTTTTTGTCTAAACCTATGTTTTCAATTCTCCTGGATACATACCTAAAAGTAGAATTGCTGGGTCACATGGTAACTATGTTTAATCACCTGAGGAACTGTAGGCTATATTCCAAAGCAGTTGTACAATTTATAGGACCGTCAAAAATGTAAGAGTGTTAAAGTTTCTCCACATTCTCACCAACACTTAGTATTATCTGACATCTTCATTTTAACTTTCACAGTTGACATGTAGTATCTCACCATGGTTGTGATTTGCGTTTCTCTGATGACTAATGATGTCAAGCATCATTTCATGTGCCTATCGGTCAGTTGCACATCTTATTTGGAGAAGGGTCTATTCAGATCCTTTGCCCCCCCTCCTCTTTTTTTTTTTTTTTTTCTTAAAGAGAGAGTGTGAGCAGAGAAGCAGACGGAGAGGGAGAGAGAGAGAATCCTAAGCAGGCTCCATCCCAGTGTGGAGCCTGACACGGGGCTCAATCTCACAACCATAAAATCATGACCTGAGCCCAAATCAAGAGTTGGACACTTAACAGACCAAGCCACCCAGGCACCCCATTGCCCATTTTCAGTGTGTTGTCTTTGGGACGCCTGGGTGGCTCAGTTGTTAAGCATCCAACTTCGGCTCAAGTCATGATCTCATGGTTCATGGTTGGAGCCCCACGTCAGGCTCTGTGTGGACAGCTCGGAGCCTGGAGCCTGCTTCGAATTCCGTGTCTCCCTCTCTTTGCTCCCCCCCGCCCCCAACTCCTGCTCTGTCTCTCAAAAATAAATAAACATAAAAAAAATTTAATTGGGTTGTCTTTTCATTATTGGGTTGTAACAGTTCTTTATATATTCTAGACATAAGTGCTTATCAAATACGTAACCTACAAATACTCTTTCCCATTCTGAGAATCTTTTCAGTTTCTTGATGATGGCCTTTGAGACACAAAAGTTCTTCATTTTGATAAAAGTCCAACTTATTTTTTTTTTAATTTTGTTGTCCATGTTTTTCATGTCATACCTAAAAAACCAAATCCAAGGTCATGAAGATTTATCCCTACATTTTGTTTTAAGAGTTTTATCGTCTTATCTTTTATGTTTAGGTCCTTGGTCCATTTTGAGTTAACTTCTGTATATGGTGTCAGCTAAAGTTTCAACTTCACTTTATTCTCTCATATATGGCTATCCAGTTCTCCTACCATCACTGGTTGAAAGACTATTCTTTCCCCCAATAAATGGCTCTGGAACCCTCATCATAAATCAAATGACCATAACCAAAGCTATCTTGAGAAAGAACAAGGCTGGAGATCTCACAACCCCAAACTTGAAACTACACTACAAAGCTATTTTTTTATACTACAAAGCTATATTAACAAAAGCAGTATGGTACTGGCACAAAAGCAGACACATAGATCAATGGAAAAGGACAGAGAACCCAGAAATAAATCCATGCTTATATGCCTAATTAATCTACAACAAATGAAGCAAAAATATACACTAGGGGAAAGACAGTCTCTTCAATAAATGGGACTGGGTAAACAGGATAGTTATATGCAAAAGAATGAAATAAGACCACTATCTTATACCATATACAAAAATTAACTCAACATGGATTAAAGACCTAACTGTGAGACCTGAAACCATAAAACTTCCAAAAGAAAATATAGGCAGTAATCTCTCAGGTACTGACCTTAGCAATATTTTTCTGGATAACCCTCCTCACACAAGAGAAACAAAACAAAAATAAACATTAGAACTATATCAAACTAAAAAACCTTTGCACAGTGAAAGAAACCACCAACAAAATGAAAAGGAAACCTACTGACTAGGAGAAGATACTTGCAAATGATATGTCCAACAAGATGTTAATACCCAAAATATATAAAGAACTCATAAAACTAAACACCCAAAAAACAAATAATTCAATTAAAAAATGGAGGACATGAATAGACAATTTTTCAAAGAAGCCATACAGATGGCCAACAGACACATGAAAATATACTCAACATCACTAACCCTCAGGGAAATGCAAATCAAAACCACAGTTGAGTTATCACCTCACACCTATCAGAATGTCTAGTATCAAAAAAGACAAGAAATAAGTGTTGGGCAGAAATAAGGATGTGCAGGAAAAGGGAACCCTCATGCACTGCTAGTGAGAATATAAAGTCATACAGCCACTATGGAAAACAGTAGGAAGGTTCCTCAAAAAATTAAAAACAGAAATACCATATAATCCAGTAATTCCACTGGTGACTACTTACACAAACAAAAATGCTTGTCAAAAAGATATATGCACCCCTATGTTTACTACAGTATTTACAATAGCCAAGATATGGAACCAACCTAAATGTCCACCAATAGATGAATCAATAAAGAAGATGTGGTGTATATACACAATGGAATATTACTCAGTCATAAAAAAAAAATGAATGAATTCTTGCCATCTGTGACAACATGGATGGACCTAGAGGGTATTATATGAAGTGAAATAAGTCAGACACAGGAAAACAAATACCATACAATTTCACTTACGTGCACAATCTAAAAACCAAATGAACAAAACACACAAAAAAAACAAACAGATTCATGAATACAGAGGATAAGTTAATGATTGCCAAAGGGGAGGTAGGTGGGTGGGATGGGTCAAATAGGTGAAGGGGACCCAGATATACAAACTTCCAGTTATAAAATAATCACAGTGATGAAAAGCACAGCATTGGAAAAATAGTGTAGTAACTTTGTTTGGTGACAGATGGTAATTACACTTATGGCAAGCATTTCATAATGTGCATACAACTGCCTAATCACTGTGTTATATACCTGATACTAATAATATAATGCTGTATGTCAACTATACTGCAATTAAAATTTTTTTTAAAATTCTTTTCATTTAAAATTTTTTTAATGTTTATTTTTCAAGAGACAAAGACAGAGCATGAGTGGGGAAGGGACAGAGAGAGAGGAAGTCACAGAATCTGAAGCAGGCTCCAGGCTCTGCGCCATCTACACAGAGCCTGACATGGGACTCAAACTCACGAACCACGAGACCATGACCTGAACCAAAGTCGGACGCTTAACCGACTGACCCAGCCAGGTGCCCCAAATTTTTTTTCACTTTAAAAGCCAGATGAGAACACACCAAAAAAAATTTGTTAATTAAAAGGAATAGGGGCACCTGGGTGGCTCAGTTAACAGTCCAAATCTTGATTTCGGCTCAGGTCATGATCTCACAGTTTGGTTTCATGCAGGCTGTGTGCTGACAGCACAGAGCCTGCTTGGGATTCTCTCTCTCCCCCCTCTCTCTGCCCCTGCCCTGCTCACACCCTCTCTCTCAGAATAATAAACATGAAAAAAAATTTAAGAAAAATAAACACAATTAAAAGAAATAAGTGAGCAAAGGGTTTGAATGGACATTTCTCCAAAGACAATGTAAAAATGGCCAGTAAGCATATAAAAAGATGCTCATCAGTAATCATTAGAAAACTATAAATCAGGGCGCCTGGGTGCCTCAGTCAGTGAAGCATTTAACTTTGGCCCAGGTCATGATCTCACAGTTTGTGGGTTCAAGCCCTGTATTGGGCTCTATGCTGACAGCTCAGAGCCTAGAGCCTGCTTCAGATTCTGTGCTTCCCTCTCTCTCTCTGCCCCTCCCTTGCGTGCTCTCTGTCTCTCTAAAATAAATAAACATTAAAAAAAAATGTTTTTTAAAGAAAACTACAAATCAAAACCATAATGAGATATCACCTCACATCCTCTAAGATGACTATAATCAAAAAAATGGAAAATAACAAGTGTTGAGGATGTGGAGACACTGGAGCCCTTCCTACAATACTGGTGGGTGTGTAAAATGATACACCTGCTACAGAAAACAATTTGTCGGTTCACAAAAAATTAAACATAGAATTATCATATGACCCAGCAATTCCACTCCTAGATATCACACCCCAAAGAACTGAAAACATGTATTCCAACAAACACTTGTACAAGAATATTCATGGCAGCACTATTCACAGTAGCTAAAAGCTGGACACAACCCAAATGTCCACCAACTGATGAATGGATAAACAAAATACAATGTATCATACAATGGAATTTTTTTTAATGTTTATTATTGTTTATTTTTGAGACAGAGAGAGAGAGAGAAAGTGCACGCTAGAGACGGGGAGCAGCAGAATGAGAGAGAGACACAGAATCTGAAGCAGGCTCCAGGCTCCAAGCTGTCAGCACAGAGCCCGACATGGGCCTCGAACTCACAAACTGCGAGATCATGACCTGAGCTGAAGTCAGACCTTAAACTGAGCCACGCACACGCCCCATTTAAGATTTTATTTTTAAGTAATTTCTACACCCAAAACAGGGCTCAGACTCACAACCCCGAGATCAAGAGTTCCATGCTCCACTGACCAAGCCAGTCAGGCACCCCTACGTGCCTATTCTTGTGCCATCTTGATTAGTGTTGTTTTACAGTAGGCTTAAAACCAGGAAGTATGAGGGGCGTCTGGGTGGCTCAGTTGGTTAAATCCAACTCTTGATTTCGGTTCAAGTCAGGATCCCAGGGTCATGGGACCAGGCCCTGCGTTGGGCTCCACACTCAGCATGAAGTCTTCTTAAGATTCTCTATCTCTTCCCTCTGCCCCTCTCCCCTGCTGGGGTGCCTATGAGCATGTTCTTACTCAAAAAAAACAAACACCTAGAAAGTGTGAGTCCTGCTACTTTGTTCTTTTTCCAGTATTGTTTTGGCTATTCTGAGTCCCTTGCAATTCCGTATGAATTTTTAAATCAGCTTGTCAATTTCTATAAACGAATCAACTGGTTCTCTGGTGAGGATTATGTTGACTCTATAGATCAATATGGGGTGTGCTGCCATCTTAACAATGCCTCTCTCTGCACCCCCCCACTCACGTTCTCTCTCTCCCTAAAATAAACATTAAAAAAATTAAAAACATATATATAATAAATAAAAGTATAACCACACATGGGCTATATAGTTTAAAGCCTTCAGCATCTACATCAGCAAAATAGGTTTATTAAATTACCAAATTGATTAATTAAACATTTTCTATTAAAGTTCAAAAGATGCAGAATGATACAAGACAGGCTATTACTAAACACTAAGATCATAAATCAACAAAGTTTCTGTGGCCATTTCCAAAGAGAAAATTTAAAAATCAGTCAGAAATTTCCACCCGATGCTTTTATCATTCACCAAAAGGCATTAGGCATTTCTGTGGTTATTTCTTAAAAAGGGGGGGGGGGGGGGATAGGTGGGGCGGAGAGAAGGTAATTAAATCCCTCCCTCAGTTTTGAGAGGAAGAAGTCAGCAAAAGGAAAAAATGGCCATACTACCAGTATATACTAATTTGAAGTCCAAAGATTTAAAGCACTCTATTTAATCACTGATGATCATTTACATATTGCCTAGGCAATCATCTTAGTTCCACACTGGTTTGTTATGATCACTAGTGACCTTAATCCTAGTGGGAAATGAGTATATGCTTCATCCAATTTCTAAAATCAATTCTAAATCCTCTTTTGGAATAACACTAGACTGGTTGAGAAGGTAAATCAAAAAAAAAAAGGGGGGGGGACTTTCTTTTTTAGAAATTAACATTCCTCTGGTCTATTTTTTTTTTAGTAAAACAGTTTAGCTGGCAGGCCAATGCCCATTTTATACCCATGAAAGGATCTAGAATTAGTTTACCAACTCTAGGATTTCACCTGCAGAGCTGAAAAGGCAATCAATTGTTCTAGTTCCCCAAAGAGTCAAACCTAAAACTCTTGGCTTTTTCACTGCAATTGTCTATGTGAGAGAGGTCAGCTAGTATTTCTGGCCTTGATCAAGCAATCACATCCACACTACTGAGCATACCAAGCATAGGAAACCATTCTATACCAGTCACTAGCCATTTGTTCCACTACTTTAAAACCTAGTGCTGGGGGCACCTGGGTGGTTCAGTAAGTTAAGCATCCGAATTAGGCTCAGGTTATGATCTCGCAGTTCATGAGTTCAGGCCCTGCATCGGATCGGGTTCTGTGCTGACGGCTCAGAGCCTGGAGCCTTCTTCAGGATTCTGTGTCTCCCTCTCTCTCTGTGCACCTCCTCCACTTGCACTCTGTCTCTCTCAAAAACAAATAAATATTTTAAAAAATTAAAAAAAAAAAATGAGTTATTTTGGGGCACCTGGATGGCTCAGTTGGTTAAGCACCTGACTTTGGCTCAGGTCACGATCTCATGGTTTGTGGGTTCAAGCCCTGTGCTGGGCTCTATGCTGACAGTTCAGAGCTTGAAACCTGCTTCAGATTCTGTGTCTCCCTCCCTTTCTCTGCCCCTCCCCTACTCATGCTCTCTCTGCCTCTCTCAAAACTAAATATTTTATAAATTAAAAACAAACAAACAAAACGAGTGCAGTTTCTCCTCCACTCTACCCTGCCTCTTTAAAAAATTTTTTAATGTTTATTTGGCGGGGGGGAGCAGAGAGGGAGACACAGACCCCGAAGCAGGCTCTAGGCTCTGAGCTGTCAGCACAGAGCCCAACGTGGAGCTCAAACCCACAGACTGCAAGATCATGACCTGAACTGAGGTCAGACGCTTAACTGAGTCACCCAGGTACCCCTAGCCTGTCTCTTTCAAAAGCTCTTTTACAAAGCCTATTTTCCTAGTATCAGCCCCTCCATCAACAACCATGAGACTTCATATTTCAAACATTAGGTAATAAGAAACTTCTTTCTGGTCTCTTAAACAGCAATCTCAAGCTTTTTATCACATATCTAATGATTTTTTTTTAATTTTTTTTAAACGTTTATTTATTTTTGACAGAGAGAGACAGGCAGGGCATGAGCGGGGGAGGGCCAGAGAGAGAGGGAGACACAGAATCCGAAGCAGGCTCCAGGCTCTGAGCTGTCAGCACAGAGCCCAACATGGGGCTCGAACTCATAGACCACAAGATCATGACCTGAGCCAAAGTCGGACGCTCAACCGACTGAGCCACCCAGGCGCCCCTAGCCTATCTCTTTAAAAAGCTCTTTCACAAAGCCTATTTTCCTAGTATCAGCCCCGCCATCAACAACCGTGAGACTTCATACTTCAGCCATTAGGTAATAATAAACTTCTTTCTGGTCTCTTACACAACAATCTCAAGCTTTTTATCACATATCTAATGATATTTTAATGGAATAGTACACAAAACTCTTAAGATACTTATCAAGAAAGAAACGAATATGAAAACTCCTCACAAAGTATCACATACTGGAATGTCTGACAAACCCTCAAGAAGCCTTACAGGAAGAAAATGTAAATGCCTTCAAGTATTCCAGAATCAAAAACCCTAAAGATGTCCAGTCTAACATAGAAAGATAATAAATACGTACTCATGATGACAACTTCAAAACACTTTAAGAAACCCTATGTTTGGGGCGCCTGGGTGGCTCAGTCGGTTAAGCGTCCGACTTCGGCTCAGGTCACGATCTCGCGGTATGTGGGTTCGAGCCCCGCGTCGGGCTCTGTGCTGACCGCTCAGAGCCTGGAGCCTGTTTCAGATTCTGTGTCTCCCTCTCTCTCTGACCCTCCCCCGTTCATGCTCTGTCTCTCTCTGTCTCAAAAATAAATAAATGTTAAAAAAAAAAAAAAATTAAGAAACCCTATGTTTAATTTTATCATGTTCTATTACTTTTAAGATGCGTAAGGCACGTGCCTAGTACATTCTAAATTATTCAATTAGAATATTCGTTTAAACTATCCACTTCCTTATTCTCTCACTGTGAGTTAAAGGTTAAGTTAAAGGTCTTCTAGAGTTTATTCAACTGTGTAGTGTAGCAGCATTTACGCCCCCACCTCGCACAAAGACTTTTTTATTGCATTTTGGGTATATAGGTGTATACTAAAAAGAATGTGTAGGGAGGGAAGATAGTAGGGAACATCCAATGACACATCAAATCACACATTTTACAGCTTAGTTATATAAATCTTTTAATGCAGAACAAAGACATTTGGTATTAGTAAATAGCTTAGAGAGAAACTCAACTCCCCCTAAACCATATAGCTACCTCTTCTGCCCCTCAAAAAGGCCTATAAGGAATAAGTCAATCCCTTTCAAATATATCAGATTGTTTCATAGTAAATTATAATTACATATTCATAACTGGAAAAAGAAACCATCTAAAATTTGGATAAAATTACAACATCCTGTCTTGAAATAAAGATTACAGTGTATAAAAAATCTCCCCCGCAAACTAGTTTGGGAGCAAAGAGATAGACAGAGCTGATGAGCATGAAGTCCTTTTACCCCATTTCATTAAAATTTCTGCAAGCACACTAAACTGCTAAGAAGTATTTATTTTGAAAAAAGTGAGGAGTGTTTTGAAAATTACAGAAAAGTATAGAGTACTAAAAGTTCGCAGTATACATGTAAGTATCATTGTCACTCCCAAAGATTCTCATTACTTTAACGACTGCTCAATAAGGATTGTGAAAAATCCACTAGAGTACCCTATATGTAGCTACCCTAAGGAACACACATAAACACCCAAATGTTTTGTGCCAATAACCGCCCTATCATTTAAATATTTCAGGTTAAGTTCCACTAATCCCAAAGAAATATTTTCATTCTGGGTATCTAAGGTTACCTGATCCGTGTACTTGAACATTACAGTGCCTGATCCATACTAACCTATATTACCTAACTTCCCCAGGAAGGTAACAGTAGAGAATTCAAATGCAGAAAGTGGTCTCGGATAGAATTTGCAAAAGTTCAGCAGGACCTACATACCGGCAAGTCCACACTAACATCAGTACCATCCAGAAGAGACACCCGACATGTGATGATGGACTTAGAGTCTCCAGCTGCAGGAATGTGCGTGGCAGCTCGTTGAGCTTCTCGGAGTCGTTCCTTCTCGGCATGTTTACGCATTGACCGACGCCCAAGTGTTCTACGGAAGAAGCTCAGCATTTTTGTCACTATAAAAACCAGACAGAAAAAAGTATCAGAAGACTCCCCACAATATGCAGTCAGACATACGGTGTTATTTACTAAAATCCTACGGTATTATGGATACACTATTAAAAAAGGTTTCTGGTCAAGTAAATTTGAAAAAAACAATTAAAACTGGCTACTTTAATTCCAAGTTTTTGAAGACTTTTATATAAAATAGAGCTATAATTTACAGCATTTCTAAACTTACTGGGCTATTTTATAAGGAGTTGACAGAAGACAACAAACATTAATTAAGCTTATCAGGTCTTTTGGATCAATGAATTTCATGTACAATAGCCGTATACCTCTACAAATGTTAGGAAACAATCCATTCGCTAAAGTATCCTTTGATGATCACTAACAACCCTAAGAAGTATCATTTCTTTTCTGAGCAATCACAGTAAAAACACAAAAAGGGGTGCCTAGCTGGCTCAGTGGGTGGAGCACACAACGCTTTATCTTGGGATTACAAATTTGAGCCCCACACTGGGTGGGGAGATTATTTAAAGATAAAATCTTTAAAGGGCGCCTGGGTGGCTCAGTCGGTTAAGCGCCCAACTTTGGCTCAGTTCATGATCGTGTGGTCTGTGGGTTCGGGCCCGTGCTGGGCTCTGTGCTGACAGCTCGGAGCCTGGAGCCTGGAGCCTGAAGCCCGCTTTGGATTCTGTCTCCCTTTCTTTCTCTGCCCCTTCCCCACTTGTGCTCTGTTTCTCTCTCTCTCTCTCTCTCTCTCTCTCTCTCTCTCTCAAAAATAAAAACATTAAAAAAAAATTACTAAAGATAAAATCTTTTTTAAAAAATCACCTATTTCAGCTAAAATACAAATATAATCCAAATTTTATGTTTTTATCAAATATTCTATTTCTTACATATTTTAAATTGCTATTTAGTAAAATCAATTCTTTATAATGTTAAATTATGTTAATGCCATTTCCTTTCATGTCTTTATTAAGACACAGGTTTAGTAATTTTAAAAATACAACAAACACAAAACGGTAACACCAAAAAAACTACTTTGCTAACCTAATGTTTAATTTATGCAAATAAGACAATTATTAATTCCAGAGAAAACAAGAAAACAAGAAGTCAAGCAGAAAAAGGAATCACAGTATACTTCATGACTTAGCTAATATTTTAAATATTCATAATACTCTAAACACTAAATATTGATCTAAACACAACTATAAAGTAACTATAAGATAAATAATAAAGGTAGATGTGGACAGAGAGCCAATTCCTCATTTTGCCTAGTTGGAATTCAACTGGTAATTCCTGAAACCAAAAATCAAGAAGTGACAGTAAAAATATGTTTAAATCAAAGTGGTTGTCTTGAAGGGAACAGAACTCAGGAGAGTGCTGTTTTTCAAAAGAAGACTTCGGATTAGATGACTTTCAACTAGTTACATTTATAAACTTGATTAAAAGGTAATTTAAAAATAAATACCAGCACATTAAAAAATAATGCCTATAAATTGAAGATCATACACATATCACACATATGGATAAGTATGGATATTCCTACATAATTGAGTAAATTGGCAAAGCCCTAAGAGGTGTCATTTTTATGTTCATCTGCTTAACTACCAAGAAAATAAAATTTTAGAGAGGTTTTTGGTTTACAAAAGCACTCAAATAGAACATCTGGCCCTGTCTCTTTCTCTCCAGGTTTCTCTTCAGACACTGCTCCCTTTGCACCTTACAAAGGTACTATTTCAGCAGCCTAAGAAAGGTACTATTAACCCAGATGTCAAAAGCCCATGTATCAGAAAATCCCGATCTATTTTTTAATTCAATTCCACCTATACCTCCCCTGAGAAACATTCTCTGATTGCCAAAGAGTCACTCCCATCATCACACTTCCACTGAAACTTGAAGATTGCTTACTGTTTCACTAACCAGATTTTAATTATTCATTTACATGTCTGTCTCCTTTATCATTGGCTCCTTGAAGACACAATTTCTATTTTGAATAGACTTCATCAACAAGTACAACAAATGGTTAGTAAAGAATCTTACTTGCTGCTTAGAAAAACTCCCCAAAATACTGTCTTATTTTGATGAGTAAACTAAGGGTCCGATAAATGAGACCATTGGCCAGGTCCATTATTTAGTAAATAATGAAGAGAGGGGCTCAAACTCTAATTTTTCTGGCTCCAAATACTGGTCTCTTTCTACTACGTCACAGAGCAATTTATGTAAAATTTATGCATATTTTAGAGAGAAAAAATTATCAAAGATCATAGCTAAAAAGTGTCTGCATGAAAACACAAGCACAAAACATACATGATAAATTTGTTGTTTAAAACATTTCAGTTGGGGCGCCTGGGTGGCTCAGTCGGTTGAGCATCTGACTTCGGCTCAGGTCATGATCTCATAGCTCGTGAGTTCAAGCCCCGCATCGGGCTCTGTGCTGGCAGCTCCGAGTCTGGAACCTGCTTCGGATTCTGTGTCTCCCTCTCTCTCTGCCCCTAACCCACTCGCATTCTGTCTCTGTCTCTCTCAAAAATAAATAAACATTAAAAAAAAAAAAAAATTTAAAAAGAAAAAAATAAAATAAAAATAAAAAAATAAAACATTTCAGTTTATTCAACAAATTGCAAGGGGGGAAGAGATGTAAGGAAAACTACAGATTAATAAGAAAGACTTAAAATATATATCCATCTTTTCAGGCGCCTGGGAGGCTCAGTCGATTAAGCGTCCGACTTCAGCTCAGGTCATAATCTTGCAGTTCATGAGTTCAAGCCCGGTGTTGGGCTCTGTGCTGATAGCTCAGAGCCTGGAGCCTGCTTCAGATTCTGTGTCTCTGTCTCTCTGTCCCTCCCTGCTTTTGCTCTGCTTGCACACGCGCTCACTCTCTCTCAAATAAAGAAACATTAAAAATTTTTTATTAAAAAAATAATAAATAAATAAATAAATAAATAAATAAAATACATATCTGTTAATCACAATGCGTGGACCTGCTTTAGATCCTAATTCAATTTAGGATCTAATTTTTTTTTTTAAGTTGTCTGATGTTATCATTAAAGATGTCCTGTTTATGACAAAAACAGACACTCGGATCAATGGAACAGAATAGAGAACCCAGAAATGGACCCACAAATGTACGGCCAACTAATCTTTGACAAAGCAGGAAAGAATATCCAATGGAATAAAGACAGTCTCTTCAGCTGGTGATGGGAAAACTGGACAGCGACAAGCAGAAAAATGAACCTGGACCACTTTCTTACATCAAACACAAAAAATAAACTCAAAATGGATGATGAAAGACCTAAATGTAAGACAGGAAGCCATCAAAACCCTCGGGGAGAAACCAGGCAAAAACCTCTTTGACATCGGCCACAGCAACTTCTTACTCAACATGTCTCTGGAGGAAAGGGAAACAAAGCAAAAATGAACTATTGGGACCTCATCAAAATAAAAAGCTTCTGCATAGCGAAGGAAAACAATCAGTAAAACTAAAAGGCAACCGACAGAATGGAAGAAGGTATTTCCAAATGACCTATCAGATAAAGAGTTAGTATCCAAAATCTATAAAGAAGTTATCAAACTCAACACCCAAAAAATGAATAATCCAGTGAAGAAATGGGCTAAAGACATGAATAGACACTTCTCCAAAGAAGACATCCAAATGGCTAACAGACACATAAAAAATACTCAACATCACTCATCATCAGGGAAATACAAATCAAAACCACAATGGGATACCACCTCACACCAGTGAGAATGGCTAACATTAACAATTCAGGCAACAACAGATGTTGGCAAGGATGTGAAGAAAGAGGCTCTCTTTTGCACTGCTGGTGGGAATGCAAACTGGTGCAACCACTATGGAAAATGGTATGGAAGTTCCTCAAAAAATTAAAAATAAAATTACCCTACAACCCAGCAATTGCACTACTAGGTATTTATCCAAGGGATACAGAAGTGCTGTTTCGAAGGGGCATATGCACTCCAATGTTTATAGCAGCACTATCGACAATAGCCAAAGTATGGAAAGAGTCCAAATGTCCATCGATAGATGAATGGATAAAGAAGATGTGGTATATATACATACAATGGAGTATTACTCGGCAATCAAAAAGAATGAAATCTTGCTATTTGCCACTACGTGGATGAAACTGGAGAGTATATGCTAAGTGAAATTAGTCAGAGAAAGACAAATATCATATGACACTCATATGAAGAATTTAAAATAAACAAATGAACATAAGGGAAGGGAAGCAAAAATAATATAAAAACAGAGAGCAGGACAAAACATAAGAGACTCTTAAGTATAGAGAACAGACAGAGGGTTACTGGAGG
>NW_026057584.1:101519120-101551445 GCF_023721935.1 Panthera uncia | reverse complement strand
AAAAAAAAAAAAAATTTAAACTAAATGTTAAAGAAGTCCTGTATAACCAGTTGATGCTTTAAACTAGATGCATTTGTAAATATGATGAAAATAGAAGCCAAAATGCTGAAATAATACCAATGTATTTAAAAATTCAATTGCTATAAATCCTCATTTTACAAGCACGCATACTCCTATGTAATTAGGTAAACTAGCAAAGACATGACAGTTGTCATTTGAACTTCCCAAGGACATAAATTATACATGCACACATTTGAAAACTGACTGGCTTGTTTATGATAACCAACGAATTACTGCCCTTTTTCTTTTAGATACAATAGTGTAAAGATATGTTCAACAGTTTAGATACAATAGTTTAAAGATATGTTCCCCAAAAAGTCCTTATTTTTTTAAAGATACACACTGAAATACTTATAAATGATGCAATGCCTAGTATTTGCACCAAAATAATACAAGGAAAGGAGTTAAGTGGGGCTAGAAACTAAAACTGCCCAGGTAACTGGCCATTGTCAGAGCTGTTACGATAGGTATATGAGGGTTCGTTATATTCTTCTGACTACTTCTGTGTATGTTGAATTTTTCCAAAATAAAAGTTTTTCTTAGGGAAAACAATGTTCAAAATGCACAACTGAGAGATTCCTAGGAAGCAAATGAACTAAAAAACAAGCTTCCTGACTTTTACCTTATCTTCTCTCTTGAAAATAAAAACTCATTATACAAGTAGTTAATCTGCTAAGAAAAAACAAAGGTTCTTTACGATATAATAGCTATGTATTCTGAACCGTAAAACCAAATGTCACAACTACTTTTTACAAAATATAAAAGCAACTTACATGAGGGGGACCTCATGGCTCAGGCCATGATCTCATGACTTGTGAGTTCGAGTCTGAGTTGGGCTCTGCACTGACAGCATGGAGCCAACCTGAAATTCTCTCTTCCTCTCTCTCTGCACCCCTTCCCCGTGTGCACTCACTGACTTTCAAAATAAATAAATAAAAAGAGAAAAAGTAATGTATATGAAACTAAATTTCTGATGGACTAAGAATTTAAAGTCAAAGAAATGAGGGGCACCTGGGTGGCTCAGTCGGGCATCCCGACTCTTGATTTCGGCTCAGGTCATATCTCATGGTTCATGGATTCGAGCCCCACAATGGGCTCTGCACTGACAGTGCTAAGCCTGCTTGGGGGTCTCTCTCTCTCTCTGTCTCTCAAAATAAATAAACTTAATTCCTTCTCTTCCCCCTCTGCCTCTCTTCTCCACTGGTGTTCTCTCTCTAAAATAAAAAAATAAAAATAAATAAAAAGACAGCCAGTGTTGAAAAGGATATGGGATGAACAATCACCCTCACACATTGTCCTCTTTGGAAGATTTGACCACACTATCAAAAATGTTAATGTGCAAGGACGTCTGGGTGGCTCAGTAGGTGAGTGTCCAACTCTTGATTTTGGCTCAGGTCATGATTTTGTGAATTTTGCGTTCAAGCCCCGAGTTGGGCTCTGTGCTGATGGTGCAGAGCCTGCTGGGGATTTTCTTTCAAAAATAAATAAACTTTTTAAAAAAATCTTTAAATGTGGCACCCACGTGGCTCAGTTGGTTCAACGTCTGACTGCAACTGAGGTCATGATCTCACAGTTCATGGCTTCAAGCCCCACATTCTGTGCTGATAGCTGAGCCTGGAACCTGCTTCAGATTACGTGTCTCCCTCTCTCTCTCTCTGCCCCTCCCCTACTCATGCTCTGTCTCTGTCTCTCAAAAATAAATAAATGTTAAAAAAAAAATGTTAATCTTTAAAAAAAAATGTTTACATGCATACCCTTTCATTTGGCAATTCTACTTCTGATAAGATATCCTAAAGAAACAGGATGTGATCCAAGTTGTAGAAATAAGGATTTTCAGGGCATAACTGCCTTACAATTTTAAATGTGTCCATCAAGCGGTTAAACAAACTATGGTACATCAACTGGCATACAACACAGCTGTTTTTTAAATACAGTGGACTCAGACACCAACAATATTTTTAAGTTAAAAATGAAATCAGAGAAAAATGGTTAAGTTTTATCCCACCCTGGTGTGGGATACCTACATGTACGCAAAAGGACTAAGACATGCAAACTGTTAAGGGAGGTTATCTCTGGAGAGGGTCATGTGAAGGTACCAAAGTCCTCTATAATAAGAATATATGAAGGTGTTAAAAGAGCTTTTAAAAATTATTTAAAGAAAAAAAGATGTTTCAAAATTCACTTTTTCCACCCAACTGCTATTTCCATTTTTTTTTTAATTTTTTTTTAACGTTTATTTATTTTTGAGACAGAGAGAGACAGAGCATGAACGGGGGAGGGTCAGAGAGAGGGAGACACAGAATCTGAAACAGGCTCCAGGCTCTGAGCTGTCAGCACAGAGCCCGATGCGGGGCTCGAACTCATGGACCATGAGATCATGACCTGAGCCGAAGTCGGCCGCTTAACCGACTGAGCCACCCAGGCACCCCTGCTATTTCCATTCTTAACGCTACAGCAGATTTTCAGCAACCACAAATCTGATCCCAGTTTAAAAATCTTTAATGGCCTTGCTCCCTGAGGCAGCTCCTCCTCCTATCTGCCTGACCCTTCAGACAGCCTACTCCCAGCTGCTCAATCTGCTCTGGTATCCCTTCTGCTCAATCCAACAATCTTTTTAACTGCAGGCCTTTTTTGTTGTTTTGTTGTTGTTTCGGCTGTTCCATCTTTCTGGAATGCTCTTTTTCCACTTTATGTCTCTCCCATTTCCTCAGAAAAGCATTCCCTGACTCCCGAGTCTAAATGAGGTACTCCTTTCAATACCCTTAGACTTTTCAACACTTAGAAAACTGTAATTAAACACCCAATTGTTTAATTATTTTTTTAACTGTGTACTTCCCCACTAAGACTCAAGGACCTGGTCTGACTCATTCAGCAAGATGACCTAGCTAGCATAGTAATCAGCATATTAGGAACTCAATAAAGAACTTCTGACACTAAAATGATACAGTGGAATTCTCAGAGAGTAGGTTTATATGTTTTTTAGTGCTAGTTTTTAATCTGTGATTTCTAATTTTTCAGCAATGAACAAGAAAGGTTTCCTTTACAATCATAAAAAATGCACACTGAATTAACTGAAGGTTGTTTTTTTTTTTTTTTTTAATCTAAAAACTCAGAAGTTTGTCATGAAATGTGTACACGCTCCTAAGGGGCTGATGGCCACATTCTTTGGTAGGCAATTGCTTTTTGATAAAGCAATATACCCATATACAGAATTGCCATGAAGATATTAATACCTCTGGCCCCACTAATCCCAACACAGAAAACGTTTGTAAAAGAATAATTCAACAGAAGTAATGCCTATCATTTGCTAACGAAGGTTACCTATAAAAGAAGAAAACTCTGCAAACTAGCTTACATGTACGAATAATTCACTATCTTAAGTAGGGTTCAACAACGTGTTAGCAATGCCAGAAATGGAGTTATGGGTAATTCTTCCCCTAACTCTTAAAAAAAAATACTTCTGATATTGATTTAAAATGTGGCTCAGAGGTTTAAAAGACTTGGGTCTTCTTACCCTTAGCTAAAATTCATGAGACTTAGTAACCCCAAAAGTAGTGACAGGTACCATTAAAGTTCACACACCGAAGAACCCACGAAGAACACGCCCAGCTCCACGAGTGGGGGCGGGGAGGGTCCTTTGGATCCCGCCATTGCTGGGAACACACCTGCCTCTCACAATTGCCAAGCGGCTGAAGTTTCGGTCAAACGCAAACCAACCCCCGAAGTCCACCCGGGTTTTTGTTGTAAAACCGTGACACACACTCGAGGTGGGTTTTTCCCTTGACCTGCCACATCCCCCTCGCCAACCAGACGGCTAACTCGAGAACTCACGGTGAAGGGCGACCCTCGGCCACTCACGAGGGAGTCGGGACCGGGCAGGGGTTGAGCCGGCACACATTAACCGGCCTTGCCCCGGACTCCCGGCTGCGGCTGCGGCTCACGGTATCGCCCGAAACTCAGCGGCCGGGCCCGATTGGCCGCCGCCGCCCCTCCCCTCCCAGCAGGTTTAATATTTTGCCGGCCGGCTGGGGAAGCAGCGGCGGCCGGAGGCGAGGTCCCGAGGCGAGGCCGCGAGCACGGAGCCCAGGCGCGGGCCGGAACGGGTCCCACGAGCCGGGAGGCGAAGCGGGGCGTGGACGGAGCCGGGTGCGGGCAGCGCGGCCGGGGCCACTGGGCCTCGCACTTACCTGGGCTGGGGACGGAGGCGCGGTGGCGAAAACGGCACGGAGAGCCGGCAACGGAAGGGAAGAGGTCCCGAGCGAGACTGAGGAGGGGGCGGCTCCTCTGGAGACGCCGAGAAATGGCGGCCTAAGGCGCGCGCCCACCCTGCGCTAATCCTGCGGAGGACCCCAGCCTCCCGCCGGCCCGCCCCTTAAAGCCCCTTCTAAGCTCCGCCCCCGGGGCGGGGCGCTCTAATCTTAAATGGGCAATGACACCGCCCCGGAAATCTCCCGGCTGGGCGAGACTCGGGTTAAACCGGCGATGCCAGTCCCCGCCGGATCTGCAACCGGCGCTAGCGGCCCAGCGTCCACGGCTGGTTTAAAGGGGCGCTGCCGAAATCCAACCATGGTTATCAGACCTCCTCCTTCGGAGGGGGTGCACGCCGGCAGAGAACCCCCAAATTAGTCAGTCTTATCGCAAAGGTAGCTTGGCGCTCTCGGAATCCAGCATCAGGTGCCGCTAGACTCATTCATCTATTCGTTCAAGAAACTGATTCATTCAGCAAATATTTACTGCCCCATTGTTAGAGGAACTTTCATTGTAGTAGGGAGAAAGACGGTAATAAATACAGATAAAATAGTGGTATCATGAGGAAAAAGAAAGCAGGGAATGGGAAATAGATGTCTGTTTAACATAGCGTGGACAGGGGACATTTCATCAGTTCTTTCCGCACATAATTTGTGAAATTGCCCGTGATGGGCCAGGCGATGTTTTAGACCCTGGAGATACAGAGGCGTATCAGGACAGACAAGAATCCCTCATGCAGCTTAAGTGCTAGCAGGAGAGACAGAAAATAAACGAGATACATTAGTAAAATTAAATACTGTTAGGCATTGCTAAACGAGAGAGAGAAAAATAAAAAAGCAGGGGATAGAGATGGGGAATAAGGAAGTGGTCATTTTAGACAGACTGGCTAGGTGAGGAGGAAGGTCTCAAGAAAAAGGTGACCTTTGAGTGAAGACCAAGGGAGGCAAAGGAGTAGTCCTGTGGACCCCTGGGGGAAGAGCAGAGGGAACCCCAAAGGCCCTGTTACCTGGGTGCTTGGCCTGCTCAAGGAAAGCCAGTGTGTCTGGAGGTGAGTAGATGCAGCCATGGGAGGTGACAAGACAGGGAGGCAAGAGCTTAAGGTGAGAGCTGTAAGGTGAAGGGTGGTGTGGACACCCACCACAGTCTGGGCAAGCCAGAGAGTCAACCCTGGAAGGTGTGAGGGTGTGAAGTGGCTGAAGTGGAGGACCCTGCAGGCTGAGATGAGAAGAGGCAAATACTGAGCCCCTTCTGGAGATTTGGCCCTGCCGGTCCCCCACCACCCCAAGACTTACGAGTTGGACTTGGCAGGAACAGCTGGTCTCTGATCCACGTGGTGTTGGCTGGGGCACATCACCTGGAGCTGGAGTTGCCAAAATGGCTTCATTCTCTGTGGCATCTTAGCTGGGATGGCTGAAATGAACAGCTGAGTCCGGCTCAGGCCTCTTCCTCTAGCAGGGTAGTTGGGGTGGCTCAGGCCCCAAAGCCTATTAAGGGAAATGCCCAGAAGTCACACTGTGTCACTTCTGTTGCCTATTATGGTCAAAGCAAGTCACAGGCCAGACCATTTTCAACTAGGATGGGAATAAGATGCCCATTTTTTTTTTTTTAGTAGTATTAAATAAAATTTCTTTCTCTACTTTTTAAAAATAGCTCCATTGGGGCGCCTGGATGGCTCAGTCCATTAAACCTCTGACTTCGGCTCAAGTTATGATCTCCCGGTTGGTAAGTTCGAGCCCCTCGTCAGACCCCGCACTGACAACTTGAAGCCTGCTTCAGATTCTGTGTCTCCTTCTCTCTGTCCTTTCCCCACTTATGCACTCTCTCTCTCTCTTTCTCAAAAGTAAATATTTTTTAAAAATTTAATAAAAAAATTAAAATTGCTCCATTGAGATATACCACATGTGATATAATTCACCCATTTAAAATGCACACTTCACTGACTTGTAACTTATTCACAAAGCTGTGCAACCATCACTGCAATCTAACTGTAGGACATTTTGATCTTCTCTCATGGGAGAAGCAGCATGGAAGTACAGGGATGGGAGGATTTGTTGAGGGTCATCTCTGCATCTTTATCTCAATAAAAAAGCGGTGGTGATGATTATGACATGGGAGGCAGGGAGGCGGTGGATGTATGGATGACACAAGAAAGGGCTATAGGTTGAAGTTGAGTAGATAAGTATTCTATTTGATGTACAGGTTTACATTTTTTCCATAATAAAAAGTTTTTTAAAAAAATTCTGTCAAGGCTATGTACTTCTTGGAAAGCCTTCCGCTGGGGGACTGATGACATGTTTGAAAGCTACAGTCTTGAGTGCCATCCGGGCTGTCTCCCTCTAACTATTTGTCACGCAGTGTCTATACATTCGAAAGCTGTATTGTAATTCATTTGTTTACTGATCAATAATGAGGGCATTTTCTGTCAAGACTTACAAACCTACCTCATTGCCCTAAATAGTTGCGTGTCCCACCAATCTAGAGAAGGTGTCCTCTACTCCCCTTCTGCTCAATCCTTAGCTCTAACTCCTGTGGAGGGTAGGGTTGAGGGAGGCTGTGGATGAGGGGAGAGGAACACGTGAGAAAGAACGTTGTAGGCTGAAGGAAATACGAAGATGTGGGGAAGAAAAATGGAACTTAAGAAGTTAAGTCATGGGAAGCTGTCCATGCTCTAATCACATAAGATTATTCCTAATAACAATTTGTCTCCTCCCCATATCCTCCCTCTGAGACATAAATACTCTCTGCAACATCCCTATTTTGTGGCAAATTGGTCCCGTAATTGGCTCCCACCAGAGACACAGTAGGCTCTCACCTTGAACACCGCTGAATTCAGTAAGAATGCATTTGGCCCCAAGTAATAGAGAACACAATTCACTGTACTTCAATAAGGAGTTTGTGTTTTTCACATAGGTAACCTAGAGGTAGGCGGCTGTCTAGTATTGGTTCAGGTCCTCGACAGCGCTATAAGGATCCTAAACACTTTTACTCTTCCTGTTCTGCCGTCCTTAGCGTGTTGAGTCTGGTTTCTATGCTTCTAGCTTACTGGCCCCAGAAGAGTGGCAGTATGCCCAGCTCTTCCGAGTTTCAGGAATGAAAGGCAAAGGGGGAAAGAACTTCCTAAAGCCTTGTCTTTTAATTTAGAGAGTGAAGTCCCCCCCACCGGACACCAGCGTGTTTCATTAGTCAGAACTAGATTACCTTTACCTGCCCAGACTTAGACTACTTACTGATCCTTAGACTATTTACTTGACCATAGGGTAAGAGAACACCGTGATTTGTTTACACCAACCACAGTTCACTCTTGGGGTTTGGGGAAGGGCCTGCTCTCAGATCTGGACTCTCCATTAACTTCTTGAACAAATCCAAGTTTTTGTTTTTGTTTTTAATGTTTGTTTATTTATTTATTTTGAGAGAGACAGAGAAAGAGAGAGCTTGAGCCGGAAAGGGGCAGAGAGAGGGGGAGAGAGAAAATCCCAAACAGGCTCCACGCTGTGAGAGCACAAAGCGTGTCACGGGGCTGGAACTCAGGACCCTGAGATCAAGATCTGAGATGAGATCAAGAGTCTGATGCTTAACCAACTGAGCCACCCAGGCGCCGCAGAACAAATCCAAGTTTTATTAGCAGGATAAGGGAGGTGTTGCAAGGAAGAATGACTCTGGGTGGGCTATGGAGGGTGCCTACCACAATAACCCACTTTTTGGTGAAATAGTCCTGGCCCATGGAAAGATTTTCCTTCATTGAGAGGGGAGATTTTAACAAAAAGAAACATTGTTTAGAATGGAGTGGGGAGGCCAGCAGGGGGAGCTCTAACGCTGCACCACTCAGACCCAACGGGAAAAGATGTACTTTCCATGCGCATGCTGATTTAGCTACTACTTTACCATCCCAGTAGGAAGCAGAAAGGTTTTTCTCCTCCCCAGCCAGTGAGAGGCCATCACAACTGAGCCAATGAATAGCCCCTATACTTGGAACTCCCTGTTTACTCCAAGGGACTTTTTGTCTCTAACAGCCCTCTCAACTTCCCACTTTCCTCTGTAAAAGAGTGGCCCTCCTCTTTTGTTTTCTAGATTTATTTTTTTTCCTAGATTTGCCTATGGTTTTGCGTAACTTGCTTGTCCCGAATTGCAGCTCTCTGCTATTCCCAAACTTTTGCTAGTGAAATAACTGGCAGTTTTAACAGAACATTCTCACTCTAGATTTCCACGTGTATCTTCGCTCTTGGTTTGCCCTCTGGAGTCACGCAGAAAGAGGTAGACCCAGTTGTGTGGCTTCTGAAAACCATACAACTGGGACAGGGCCCTTTAAGCGAAATAACACATATTTAAGTATTGAAAATGAGGTACTGGTTCTTGGAAGGGGCCCACACAAGTCAAGAGACCCAAAGCTTAAACCTAATTATCTTCATGGTGAATCCACCTCTGCCCACAAGAAGAAACATAATTCTTTCGTATCAGAACCCTTTAAATAATTAGGGATATTTGTCCCAAGCCTGCAAATTCTCCTTCTTTTGTGTTTATTTCCAAGAGAGTTCTTTACTTTCTTGATTAGCTTTTCGAAACTGGTCCACACTAGTGGGGTCACTCATGTCAAGGTATTCTGAGCATCGTGGAGCAGAAGGAAGTCCAATTTAACACTCAGTCCCAGAGACTGAAAGGCTCTGGGATTCCAAAAGGCTTTTTGGGATTCCAAAAAGGCTCCACTGAAAAGAAAATACTCTCAGGAGAGTGGATATCATGAAGAACTAATTTATCAGACACTGGATCAAGAGAGCATTACCTATTCAAAAAATGCACACAACTAAAATAAATAAAAAATAAATAAACCCAGTCATCAGGAAACAGCGCTAAGAGAGAGATTGCTATAAGCAGACTGCAAATAGTCTAAACTTTAGAAGCGAACACATCTAAAACAGGTTTAAGGTCTGTTGGGATAAAGATGATACTACCTGCCTCACAGGGCAGTAATGAGAGTTACAGAAAACAAGGTGTCTGAAAATGTTTTCAAAAGCATACAACATGGAACGCCTGGATGGCTCAGTCAGTTAAGCGTTCGACCTTGGCTCAGGTCATGATCCCGCGGTTCTTGAGTTCAAGCCCCGCGTGGGGCTCTGTGCTGACAGTTCAGAGCCTGGAGCCTACTTCTGATTCTGTGTCTCCCTCTCTCTCTCTCCCCCTCCCCCACTCACGCTCTGTCTCTCTCTTTCAAAAATAAAAATATTTTTAAAAATTAAAAAAAAAAAAAGCATTCAACATGACATGTAAGAGGATGTAAATGTTACAGACCAAAGAACAAAAGTACCTGGGGATGCAAACAGAAGATGAAGGTCTCCTAAATGGAGCTATGACTTGTGCCTAATTTCATGTGGTTGGGTAGTTCCCTTTATCCAGTTAAAGCTTTCCTGAGCCAGAATCTCATGTTTGAAAGTCCACACTTTCTCTCTTTACAAGTAACCCTGGGGGGAAGTAAGATCTTAAATTCATACTAAAGTATTAGCCACAGAGGCTAATTGAAGGACACCTTAAAAGAACGGGGCAGGGGGGGGGATACCTGGGGGAGAGAATTATGCAGAGAAGGGACATGGAAGGATGAATTGAAGACAAGTCTGGAACAGAGTCTACTGGTCTGGTAGCCTATGCTCCTTCTTTATACTGATAGGAAGAAAAATTGAGAAAACCTTGGATGGCACCAGGAAGTTCATAATATTGTGTAATAGAAAGACAGAAGTAAAAACATTTTGCTATTAGATTTGCCTAATGGTGAAACCAGGATGAGAAGAAAAAGGAAGGAGCCAAGGCTCATTATTTCTAGAAGTTAATGTGTATATGTCACCAGATGATCTTGTTAAAAGGCTTAAGTCTAGAGTGGAGCCTGAGAGTCGGCATTACCCACAAGCTTGCAGTTTGTTGACACTGCTCATGAGTGGGTATGCTTTGAGTAGGGAGGTCTTTCGCTGACTGCCCCATACTGTGACTACTGACCGCCCCCAGGGCTTCTGAAGGCATTAAAAGACATACAGTAGAAAGGTCAGTGGTGACCACCCTGTCACTAACTCACTTGAACAAGGATTTATCTTTTCTGGCATCAGTTTTCTCATGTGTAAAATGAGGTAATTAGAACAGAGGATGGGTTGGATCATGTCCTAAAAAAAGATAGGTTGCAGTTCCAATCCCCAGTACCTATGAAGGTGACCATATCTGATCTTGGCATATGAAATCAGGTTAAGATGAGGTCACTCGAGCAGACCCTAAACCAATATGACTGGTTTAGGTGCCCCTATAAGACTGGTGTCCCTATGAGAAAGAGAAATTTGACTGCCATGTTTATAGCAACATTATTTACAACAGCCAAAACGGGAAAACAACCTAAGTGTCCATCAGTGGATGATGGATAAAGAAGATGTGGCATATATATATATATATATATATATATATATAAAATGCAATATAATACGTGAAAACAACCTAAGTGTCCATCAGTGGATAAAGAAGATGTGGCATGCGTATATATATATATATATATATATATATATATATATATAATGCAATATAATATAATGCAATGATATTACATTTATATGGCCATAAAAACATGAGCCATAAAAACATAAGTGTTCTCCCCCCAGGGTTACTTCTACCATTTGCAACAACATGGATGGTGTTTGAAGGGATTATGCTACATGAAATAAGTCAGAGAAAGACAAATACTGTATGATTTCACTTATTTAGCCATTAATCCATTGATGGACACTTGGGTTGCTTCTATCTTTTGGTTATTGTGAATAATGCTGCTATAAGCACAA
Organism: Panthera uncia; assembly: GCF_023721935.1. Taxonomy (NCBI): domain Eukaryota; kingdom Metazoa; phylum Chordata; class Mammalia; order Carnivora; family Felidae; genus Panthera; species Panthera uncia. The sequence continues at coordinate 101,540,337 of NW_026057584.1, read as the reverse complement.
GTGTGTGTGTGTGTGTGTGTGTGTGTGTGTGTGTGTGTATACATATATCTTTGTGATCCAGTGTTCACTGCTTTTCGTTATATACCCAGAAATGGAATTGCTGAATCAAATGATATAGGAAAAAAAGAAATGTAACCAACCATGCTAAAAGTAAAATATTGGTTTTATTTATCTATGTAAAATTTATTTACCTTTATCAGTGTTATTTTTTCTTATGGCTTTAAGTTTCCATCTAGTTTCCTTTCATTTCAGCCTAAAGTACTGTCTTTAGCATTTCTTTTTGGATAGATCTACTGGTAATGAACTCCCTCAACATTTTTTTTTTAATCTGCAAATGGCTTAATTTCTCCTTTATTCTTAAATCTCTCTCATTTAAAATTTTTAAAAAATTTTTTAATGTTTATTTTTTGAGTGAGAGAGAGAGAAAGAGAGAGAGAGAGAGAGAGAGTGCAAACAGGGAAGGGGAAGAGAGAGAAGGAGACAGAGAATCAGAAGCAGGCTCCAGGCTCTGAGCTGTCAGCACAGAGCCTGATGCAGGGCTCGAATCAATCCATGAACTGTGATATCATGACCTGAGCTGAAGTCAGACGCTAAACCGATTGAGCCACCCAGGTGTCCCTTTAAAAATTTTTTTAAATTATTTTTTAAACGTTTATTTATTTTTGAGAGAGCACCAGTGGGGTAGGGGCAGAGAGAGAGGGGGACAGAGGATCTGAAGCAGACTCTGAGCTGACAGCAGTGAGCATGACGTGGGACTTGAACTCATGAACTGTGAGATCATGACCTGAGCCAAAGTCGGACACACTCAACCAACTGAGCCACCCAGGCACCCCTCTGTCTCATTTTTTTAAGTAATCTCTACAACCAACATGGGGCTTGAACTCACAACCCTGAGATCAAGAGTCACATGCCCTTTTCCTTTATTCTTGAAGAGTATTTTTGCCAGATATAAAATTCTTGGTTGATACATTTTCCCCCAATATCTTAAATGTTATCCCACAGCCTGATGACTTCCATCATTTCTAGTTAGCTGTTGATCTTACTTAAGATCCTTGTACCTGGTGAGTTCTTTTTCTCTTGCTGCTTTCAAAATTCTTTGTCTTTGGGTTTCAACAATTTGATTATAATGTATCTCAGTGTGTGTACCTTTTAATTTTATCCTGCTTCAAGTTTGTCAAACTTTTGGGGCATGTGTATTCATGTATTTCCTCAGTTTTGCAAAATGTTCAGCTGTTACAGTCGTGCCCCCCATCTGCGGGGGATACATTCTAAGACTAACTGATGCCTAAAGCCATGGATAGTACCAAACCATCTACATACTACATCTTCTTGTATACATGCATACTTAGGACAAGGTTTAATTTACAAATTAGGCACAGTAAGACATGAATAATAACTAGTAATAAAATAAAACAATTATAATAATATACTGTAATACAAGTTATGAGAATGTGGTCTCTCAAAATGTCTTATTGTACTGTACTCACCCTTATTCTTGTGATGATGACAAACACAGGCATTGTGACATACTGTTTGGCTCCTATGGACCCTCTGATGATATGTCAGGAGGAGGATCATCTGTTTCCGGACCACAGTTTACCACAGGTAACTGAAGCCATGGAAATGAAACCATGGATAAGGGGGGACTACTGTATTTCAAATATATTCTCAGCCAATTTTCTTTCTTCTCTATCTGAAGTCCTTTAATGGTTGTGTTGGTATGTTTTGTGGTATACCACGGGTCCCTCAGATTGTTTTCCCCTTTGCTCTTTTTTCTTTTTCCTCCTTACACTAAATAATTTCAATTGTCTTATCTTCAAGTCACTGATCCTTTTTTCTGGCTACCCGCACCTGTTATGGAACCCCTGTAGTGGGTTTTTTTTTCAGTTATTTTACTCTGCCATTCCAGAATTTGTTTTTTTAATATTTATTTAAGTAATCTCTACATTCAACAAGGTGCTCAAACCCACAACCCCCAAGACCAAGAGATGCATCTGTACTAATTGAGCCAGCCAGGTAACCCTGTTTTGGGTCAAGTCTCATTTTGTTCATACATGATTTTCCTGGTTTCTTTCAGTTCCTGCCCATGGTTTCCTTTAGCCCATTGAACATATCTAAGACGGTTGATTTCACATCTTTGACTAATAATTCTACTGTGTGGACTTCCTTGAAGATGATTTCCATCCAATTCTTTTTCTTTCCCCTGTGAATGGGCCATATTTTCCTATTTATTGTAATTGTATTACAAATAATAATATTATAAAGAATAATTTTATTCTTTGTTGAGAAGTGGACATTTTGAGTATTAGGTGGTGAGAACTCTGAAAACCAAATTTCCCCATTCCTTAGGAAATACTGAGTCCTAGGGCACCTGGGTGGCTCAGTCAGTTCTAAGTGTCTGACCTCAGGTCAACTCATGATCTCACGGTTTGTGGGTTCGAGCCCCACGTTGGGCTCTGTGCTGATAGCTCACAGCTCTGAGCCTGAAACCTGCTTCGGATTCTCTGTCTCCCTCTATCTGCTCTGTCCCCACTCGTACTCTGTCTCTATCTCTCAAAAATAAAGAAACAGTCAAGACAGTAAAAATGAAAGAGAAAGAAAGAAAGAGAAAGGAAGAAAGAGAAAGAAAGAAAGAAAGAAAGAAAGAGAAAGAAAGAAAGAAAGAAAGAAAGAAAGAAAGAAAGAAAGAAAGAAAGAAAGAAAAGGAATTACTGAGTTTTGCTTGTTGAGGTCTGGAGTTATTTGTAACTTTTCCAAAATATTTTTGCAAAGTGTGTATTCCTTTCTGTCTATATGGTCACTTACGTTTCTATTCTGTTACTCTGTGGCAGCCAGTGACCTGACAAATATTGTTGTAAGGTCTGTCTTTCAAGAGGGGGAGGGGGAACCAAGTACTGTTCTTATCCCCTGGGAACAGCTTTAGCCCACTGGGATTGAAACAATAGAAACCAGCCTCTGTCCTGGCCTCTCGATCAAAAGCAGCAATCCCCAATCAGAACCCACAAATCTCGATACTTGGAAGACAAGGTTCTTATTGCCCACTCTGGCTCCAGCAAGCCACACCAGAAGCACAGGTAGCTATCTTCACTGCTGCCTGCTGCAAGGATGGGATATGGTAGTTGCTACCACATGAAAGGCTGAAACTTACCAAAACTTACCAGTCTCGTTACCAACAATCTATCTCCTAGATGCTGCAAATATTCCAGCTGGATCCAGAACTCCAAAATAGTGACTCCAGAGAGTCTCTGCAAGCCAAATTAGTTGTTTAAGTGGAAGGATGGATTCCTGGAACTTCCTACACCATCTTCCAAGACATCACTCCCAACTGGTTCTTTAAAAAAAAAAACTTCTGCTTGGGGCACTTGGGTGGCTCAGTTGGTTAAGTATATGTCTCTTGATTTCGGCTCAGGTCATGATCTCACTGTTTGTGAGTTCGAGCCCCACACTGGGCTCCATGCTGACAGCGCAGAGCCTGCTTGGGATTCTCTCTCTCTGCTCCTCCTTATCCCTATGTTTTCTTCTACATCCATAGGCATATTGATCCTACTTCCTACATGTTTCATTGTCCTTTTGTTCTGGTCAATCTTCACCATTTCCAAGACTAAGTGGTTTTTCTCCACTGGGTCATACTTCCTTGCGTCTTCCTGTCTATAGTAATTTTTTGTTGGCTGCCAAACATGATAAATTTAATTTTCTACAATAGTATTTTTGTTTTAAATGTTTATTTATTTATTTATTTATTTTTTAAATTTTTTTTAACGTTTTATTTATTTTTGAGACAGAGAGAGACAGAGCATGAAGAGGGGAGGGTCAGCGAGAGGGAGACACAGAATCTGAAACAGGCTCCAGGCCCTGAGCTGTCAGCACAGAGCCTGATGTGGGGCTCGAACTCACGGACCGCAAGATCATGACCTGAGCCGAAGTCGGCCGCCCAACTGACTGAGCCACCCAGGCGCCCCTGTTTATTTATTTTTAAGAGAGAGAGGGAGACAGAGAATCCGAAGCAGGCTCCAGGCTCTGAGCTGTCAGCGCAGAGACTGACACAGAGCTCACACTCATGACCTGTGAGATCATGACCTGAGCAGAAGTTGATGCCTAACCAACTGAGCCACCCAGGGACCACTTGAGTGGTATTTTTTAAATGGCCTTTACCCATTAGGCAGTTAAGTAACTTGTGAATTAGTTTGATCATTTTGAAACTTGTTTTAAAACCTTTGAACTGAGTTTAGAGTAGCTTTTACCCTCCAACTTGGTTAGCCTCACTTCTAAACTTTGGGCTTTCCTGAGTTTTTGCTAACATCCTCTTATCTTCAAAGAGGCTTCTCCTCGGTGCTTAAAAGAAACTCGAATTATTCTCATCCTCGTGGCCAGCCCTGGGAATATTCCTCCTACAACTTGGTAATTGTTTTTCCTCAGAAGTTTGTCTTCTTCATGAGGTTTTACCACATGCAAAGATTAATATTCCATCTAAGACTCAGAGTGACTCCTATGTAAATTTACTGAAATCTTTATATCGTTTCCTCCTCCTTGGAACGTTGCTTCATACCTTCTAACAGCCCCAGCTTCCCAAAACTCTGACACCTGTCTCCCCAAGTAGCAAGATTACCAGTCTTGTTTGGGCTTCATATGCCTGCATCAGCTTATAAATTATCTCCACAAAGAAAACCTGACTTATGGGAAGGCTCACTCACCTCTCTTTTGATCTTTTCCCAGGAATTACAGTCTTAATGGACTTTTCCTGATATTGCAAACGTTTTTTCCTATTATTTTGTTCAATTTTCCAGTTGTTTACACAGGAGGCTGACTCTGGGCCCTATTGCTTCCTCATGCTCAGACGCGGAAGTCCAAATAGCTTTTTGTTGTTTAAATGGACCAAGTTGCAAAACAGAAAGGACCTGAATGGACAATTCACCAAGAAAGAAACATGCATGGCCAAGAAGCATATAAAAAGATATTCAAATTTGCAAATCACATTTTATATATGTCTTATTACATGAGAAAATATAAGAGTCATGATATCCACCAAGGGTGGAGACACAGACACATTACTGATGAGGTGGTAAAGTGATGGAAGTATAGTTTTGGAAGCCAATTTTGACAGTATCAGTAAAAACTTTCAGGTATACTTAACATATTCAGCAATTCCACTCCTTGATATTTACTCAGAAACGAAAGCATGTGTTCACAAGCATACTTGTACAGGAATGTTCACAGCATTTTTACTGATAAAACCCCCCAAATCAAGAATGTCTCCAAGCCCAGCTACCCATGAAAAGGAGGCCGATAAGCAAACTATTAATATATTTAACTACTTACCAAATAAAAACCAAACCGATGAATCTCAGAAATTTTGACTAAAACGAGTCTTAGAATATACATATAAATTGCATGTATGAAAAATTCTAGGACAGGCTATTCTAATCTCTAAGAATCAGTATACTCACTGCCTCTAGTAATGTTGTAGGTTGTATTCTGTCCACCCCCCACAAAAGACATTTTGAAGTCCTAACTGCCAGTACCTCAGAATGCAACTTTATTTGGAAATAGGGTCATTGCAGACAAAACTAAGATGAGGTGGTGCTGGAGTAGCATGGGCCTCTAATCCAATATAGCTGGTTTCCTCACAGAACAATGTCCATGCTAAGATGGACTTTTGGAGTGGTTAAATTTAAAAGCCAAGGAAGGTCCAAGGCTACCTGAAGCTAAGAAAGACACACGAAGAGATCCTTCCCTAGCACCCTCCGGGGGTGGGTGCATGGCCCTGATAACATTCTGAGTTTGGATTCTGGACTCTAGAACTGTAAGACAATAGATTCCTGTCGTTTTAAGGCACCCAGTTCGTGGTACTTTGTTAGGGTAGCCCCAGGAAGCTAACGAAGGGAAGGAAGGTAAGGGTAGTAATGGACTGGGAAGGGAAAAGGAGACTCTCTCAAGTGATGAAAATGTTCTGTATCAAATCCTTATGTAGGTTTTTTCCTCCTTTCTTTTTTCTTAAGATTTTGGAGCCTCTGGGGTGGCTCAGTCGTTAAGCCTCTGACTCTTGATTTCGCCTCAGGTCATGACCTCACAGTTCCAGAGACGGAGTCCTGTATGGGGCTCTGCGCTCACCTTGCAGAACCTGCTTGGGATTCTCTCTCTCCTCCCTTACCCCTCCCCAATTGTGCGCCCAAGCTCTCTCTCTCTCAAAACAAATAAACTTAAAAAAAAAAAAGACTTTGTTTTTAAGTACTCTCTACACCTAACGGGAAGCTCAAACTAACAACCCAGAGACCAAGAGTCAGTCTCTACTGACTGAGCCAGCCAGGCGCCCTCCCCGTTCTTTCTTTTTTAACTGAAATAGAATTGACATACAACATATTAATTTCAGATATACAACATGATTTGACATTTGTATAACGATCACCACATTAAGTCTAGTTACCATCTGACAACCTATGCAGTTAAAAATTTTTTCTTGTGGTAAGAATTTTTAAGATTTACTTTCTCACCAACTTTCAAATTTGAAATGCAGTATTAATGACTAAAATCAATATGATATACACTACATCCCACTGACTCATTTTATAATTGGAAGTTTGTACCTCTTGATCCCCATGGGGGTTTGACTTTCATAGAAATATGCATTCATTAAAACTTACTGAACGGTAGACTTAATATTTATTTTACTGATAAAAACGTTATGTCAAAAAGATAATTGTTGAAGATTAGAGATACGTGAGCTGAAGTGCTCAGGGGTCAAGTGTACAGATGTGGGCAACATCATTTTATGAAGTGCATAAAAGATGTATTGATGGATTGAGAGATGCCTAGGTAGATGGACAAGTCATAAGACAAATATAGCAAGATGGTAATTACAGAATCTAGGGGATGAGTATATGGATGTTAACTTCAATTCTTTCAATTTTCTGTATGTTTGAATATTTTTATATATTCAAAATATATTATGTTGGGGGGAATTTTATAGATAATTGACCCATATGTACAAGTATAATTTAAAAGGGAATATATAAAAGGCTATCATAATTTTTAATAGCAAACTTAAAAACTGTCTAAATATTCGAGAGGAATTTTTACATACAGTAGAAACTGTATCTGATGGTACCAAAACTAATGGTTAGTTGGTTAATTGAAAAGCCATTTAAAGGAGAGAGAAAAATACAAGCATTTTGTTTTAGCTTAGGACAAAAAATGCATTTTTATCTGTGATTCTTTTTTATGTAGGAACAAGGTTTTACTTTTACTTTGGGTTTGAGCCCAATTATAGTCCCTGAGTCTCTGTTGCAAAAAACAGACCCCAAGTGTGGCATCTATTTTTTTCTGTCTCTCAAATGCATCATCTTTTGTTAGTCTCTCATAATCGTCTCGCTAATACCTATTTTAAATAATTTTTAAAGAATTTGATTTAGTTTTAATGACACCTTTATAAGGGTTTTGCAAAAATCCAACCCTCCTGCTTTTCACATGCACATTTCACTGGCTTATGTAGCACATAATTAAATGGTATCAGAAAGATAAATTTGCATATATAGGTTAGCAAATAAATACAGCTGATTTTAGGAAGCTTACTACTTTAATTGGAACCCCAAGAGTTCTGGCATGACTCAGAGCAGTCAGTGGTGGCAAGGGGAGAACAAGAGGGGAAAACAGAGTGCCAGTCTACAGAGTGGGTTACTTAGAAGGTGGTTAAGAGAGCTTCTGTCACAGATGGAATGTTAATAGAGGATTAGAGTCAAGCTTTTGCAGGTATACCCCAAACTCCGAAGTCACGAAGAAGACTGATACATTTGTTGATAAAAGTATTAAAAATATTATCATGTCCCCCCAACACCCTAGAAGAATAAAGTCAAAGAACACCGTAAGAAAAAAGGTTTGCAATATATAAACACATGACTGTCAAGTGACTAATTTCTTTAATTTACAACATCTCATATGAATAGAACATTAAACAACCTGATATAAAAATAAGCAAAGGATATCAATATGGAATTTTGAGAACAAGAAATACAAAAGATCAATAAGGATATGAAAATCTACTTAACTTCCTCACAGAAGAAATGCATTGTCAAAAGATAATTTCATTTATAAGATGAGCAAGTTTGATATCAGTTCTAATAAAAATGTGGGGAAACAGACATTCTCATATGCTTTGATGGAACCATAAGCTGATATAAACTTCTCCAAGAACAATTAGACAATATTTATTAAAATTTCAAAATGCAGGTGCCCTATGATCTAGCAACTTTGCTGGTAGAAATTTACCCTACGTTTATGCTTATAATGATTAAAGAAAATATTTGCAAAAGGAGGTTCAATAGAGCATTGCTTGTACAGTATGAACTGGAAACAAGGTAAGTGTGCATCAGGAAATTAAATTACGGTATAGCCATAGGATGGAGTACAAGGCAGTAATTGAGAAGAATGAGGTAGACCTGAATATGCTGATATGGAAGTCTTTCCAGGGTGACAAAGCACTGCAGAATATATTGTACGATCCCTCTGACATTAACAAAATGTATATGTACTTACAAATGCATACACACACATTTCCCCCCAGAGGAAAATACAAGAAATTGAATAGAAGTTGTCATCGGTTTGAGGGAGACTACTCTTAGGGGTAGGTCAGAGGCTTTTACACCTCCTTGTGAATCTTCCTTATACTGTTTGAATTTCTATTATTATGTACCTGAGAATAATCATGGCATAATCATAAATCTTTATCTTTGCCTTCATTTTTTAGATACGAAATTACTTAAATATTAATTTTTTAGGAAATTATTTTCTTTCAGGTGAAAGATGGCATACTTCAACTGCATTTGGGGAAGACACAAGGCATGCTGAATGTAGGTACAGAAAGGTCCCTTATTTTGATTGACAAGATCTTAGGTCAGGAATACCAGAAGAGGGGCTGGTGCTGGGAGGAGAGAGGAGTCAAGCAGTGGCTGAAGTGAAGGAAGAACATTTCCTTATTCTTTAATCCTCTAAATCCCTTTTAGTTCCTTACTTAATCTCCTCACCCCTCCCCAAACACAGCCACTCGTGAAACAGAAATTCTAGAAATAAAGTTTGCACTTAGCATTCTCCCAGCCCCTTCGGATCCCCCATTAATGAATACAACCACTGTCAGAAAAGCCCAACAACAAAAAATAATCTTCAAAACTCCTATACTTTAAATTACTAAAGCACATCTTTATTTTGCAATTGAACAATTAAAAGTCACAGCTAGAGTTTTTTCACGTCTGTACCTGAACAACTATTTCTCAATCAAAATGAAATATGGCCAACAAAATATGTGTAATAGCATTGCACGTAACAGAAGTTGCTCTTAGGACTAAAACAGTTTTAATGTAAATCAGCATTTTAATCCTGTCTGATGTTAGTATTCATAGATTTTTTTTACATGAATAAACTTCAGGAATTCTAGTTTTTCACTGAAATTAAAACAAATACACAGGCTTTTCAAGCATACAGTAAGCTGCAGTGACAAATGCAGAGCGCTGATTTCAAATTATCCCGTGTTGACCAAATTCAAGCTTATACATTTTAAATGAACCCTAAGCTTCTTTGCCTCTTAATTGTGGAAACAAACCATATGGAAAGAGCTATTTTTGTGAAATGGGGAAAGAGAGTTAATTTTAAAAATTAAGGGGCTAATTCCATTTTGCTACTAGTTCAGTACAATCAAACGTGAAATGACAGCAGAAATGCAAAATCATATTTTAATAACGAAATAAACTAGATTTTTAACTAAGTGACTTTTCGCCCTTCATATTTACATATAGCACCTGTTACAAGAAAAAAAATCCCAAATTAATACACCCTCTACATAGAAATAATTCTTTGTAAAACTAATACTTAAAAATACCACTGATGAGTATATAGTAAATTGTCCTAAAACTAAGCCTACACTGTAGAAAATAAAGACTAGCTTTTCTTACTTGAAAAGATAACAATATGGATTGTAACTGCAATGTCCTGATGCTTTAAGAACACTGGGTTGGACAGTTTTTTGTTTTTTTTCCAAGCACACATACTCTAATGAGATAAAATGAAAACAGCTTAATGTAAACTGTTTTTAGTGTCTTAAATCCTGTCCCTTGACACGTATATAAAGTATCAGGACTTTGCCCTCTTCAACTTAACTTGTGGTGCGGTGTTGACTTAACCCCTACCTACCACTTAAAACCAAACAAGTGGATTTCCAAGTATTCATGTCATGTAGGAAAATTCAAAGCAGAAAGGATTATTGTAAACCAAACCTGGTTGAAGCTAGCTGAGAGCACCCAGAGTCCAGCTGGATAGTCAACTGGGTAGGCTTCACTGTACTAAATTAATTACAGAAAAGTGGCAAAGCTAAAACCACACAAATTACCTTTTAAATATCAAATGACCAGGAGATCATTGTAAAGCACTGAACTTGGGTCCAATCCAATGAGTTCTACATACTAATCCACTAAAGTTTTTCCATATTTACAAAACTCCTAGGATAGATTTTATTTTTAAATGTATAAATTAAGTCAGTAGTAAGCATGAAATAAAGTGCTACTATTTAAAATTCAAGAAGTCAATTTCAGCATTGAAATTTGACCTACTCTACAGGATATAAGAAAGACTGAATAATCTTGTGAACTCACTAAAGGGTTGGAAAAGATGGGTGCCAGAGAATCCCAGAATTGGATTGAAATGTTCTTGCCAGGGAAGGCAAGGAACTGCAACACAATTCAGGAGTAAAAACTAAAAAGCTTCTTTTAAATAAAAGGTAAAATGGGCTCAATTGTGACTACAGTGAATTTGGGGAAATCAAACATCAGCACCTATTTCTGTCTAAGATGGTAAACTGGGCTGATCCTCCTTGACGATGTCATGGTGATAATTTCATTTAGCAAGGTGGCATTTCGGTTAAAGTTACAAGTAATATTTGTTACATTTTGGAAACTCTCAGGGTTGAGGGGGCCTGATATTAATCTCTTAACCACTGTAAAAGAAAAAAAAAGGCTAATGAAGAAAGGTATCACCTTATAGCTTCAGGGTATTTACTTCACAAAGACTATAAGATGAAATTACTTTTCTGAAGTTGGATATACGGAAGCAGGAGTCAAAATAATGAAGGTCCCATTGAGTCAAGTGTAACAAGTGATGAATAATAAGTACTACCCTTTAAAAAGACTATTGAGCAAATCATGCCTAAAACATGGTAGGGTTTGTTGTTCAGCTGAATTAATAAATCCCTAAGCATCTAATACACCACTGTTACAGGTCAGAACTGGGCTCAGTGGTGTTACCTGTCCAAGATACTGATCATAAGAAGGCAAAACTATTTGTCAGGGGCCTCTGCACATATTTACTATAGTGGATCTGATGCACAGATTTCTGGCGTCACCAAAGTCACACTCACAACGATGTCCTCATTTGTGGCTGCCACATTGACAAAGCCTGAGAACTTTCCTTCACGGTAAACACATGCAGCAGAATGTTTACCCTCACACAAAAACACCCTTCCACACTCCAGAAGTCTAGAATTCAATTGTTTTACACTTAAAAATAGTAAGCACAAGTTTTCTTGAAATTTTCTATTCTAGAACTAAAACAAAACAGAATACAAAACAATGTATGTTATATCTGAAATATGCTTCAGTAATGATTGCTTGTTTATAATGAAAATTACAGTTTTCTTCTAAAATTGCATTTTATATAATGAAGTGGATGGAATACTCTTCCTTTCATTTTTTTTCAATCCCTTGCTGACTTTTGAAAACAAAGAGTTTCCTTAGAATCAAGTCATAATTCTAATAACATTTCAAAGATACATTCATATTTTTACAGCATGAAAGACATACAAGTATCATTTCCTTTTACACAATGAAGTAAAAGAAGTTAACAGTTTCAATCTTTTGTCCATAGAAAAATATTTTCTGTATCATTTACACAAGTAGGAAAATTCTACAGTGCTTAACTGAAACTTCCATGATGAGCACATCAAGGCTTTTAAACACTCTCATTCTCTTATTGGAAATTTTAAAAGGTTTCAGGAAGTTAAACGTTAGGACTTCCACCTAAAATTGTAGTCTTTAACTTGCAATATTGCTAATACCTTTCACTTCGTAAATTTAAAAAAAATTGCTTTTCTTCTTTATGCACTGAATCACATCTAGTCAATATTGATGGATTGCACCCCAGTAGATACTACTTCTGGCTGCCCACTGAGCTTGGACTGCTAAAATAAAAATAACAATGACTATAAAACTTTAGAAATCAATAGTAAATTGCAGTAGAAAAACATACAAATAAATAGCAGCAAATTTAGAAATGGAAACAGAAGTAACTATTTGGTGTTTACCCAGGACAACTTCACCAAGATTATGAAAATAAAATGTCTCATTTCTGGCTGATATAGGACTTGTTGGTTTTTGATACTATTGAGAGGCTTATGTACGAATTGCTACTAAGAATAAAGGAAGTTAGTATATAATAAAACAATTGTTGGTAACAGTTGCAGACATTGTAAAATAAGATGAACTCCCGAAATACAATTTAGGGATTAATTTCATGGGCTCTTTATAAAATTGCTGAACTTCTCTATTAGTTCGCTCAAGAATGTTTTATTACTTGTATTCCTTTGTAGCTATACAATTCACTAAGAATTTTATAAACAGTTGCTATAACTTACGTTGTGATCACACTGAGACACCAATAAATCTGCCAACAGATCAGTAATTCTGATATCTGATAAAATCCAGTGGATTTTAACAACATGGCTATTTTACTTGGAAGAAACACCACACACACACAGACAGACACACACACACACAGACACACACACACACACAGACACACACACACACACACGACTGCAGAAACTGGTTGAACAGCTAAAGTAAATGTGGGAAGTAAGCAATGATAATATGGTTACTTTGTTGATGTGGCATAAAAGCCAACTGTGTGCGACACAATTCATCTTTTTCATGTCATATTATTAAGAGATGTTTATTCCCACAACTACTTACCATAATATATTTACTCTAAGTGACTTAAGTGTAAATTTACCTAAACTACAAAATAAAAGAGATGTAAACATATCCCACCTTATTGTGGTATAAATAATTTTTATGAATTCAAAACTACTTTGGCAACCTTACTATCAGAATATCTTAAATATTCAAAACACAGGTATTAAATAGAACATTGTTAAAAATTCTTCTTTCTTTCTCCCTTCCTGATTAGATTATAAAATAAGTAATGCTTTAATTCTACTACATGTTCACATTATGAACATAAATTATTTGATTATAACTCGACATATATCCTAAATCCTAGTTCTATGTCTTAAGTGCTTTTAAAAAATTAGTCTTCTAGTTTACATTTCAGAATGTTTTTGTACTGCATGTGTTATCAGCCTAAACACTTCACAAAAGCTTATGTTCTATCAGAGAAGCATAACTAGCAAACTGAGTCAGGGTCCTAATTAGGATCACCTTTTAAAGCCTACTTATTTTCTAAATTAAGTGACATCTTCTAAGATCATAGTTATTAAGTGAAAACACTGCCTGAGTATAATTCTTGAGCTGAAACAGACTAAAATTCACAAGAATTTATGATCTATTCATATATGTTGCCTAAAATAATGGAGAAGGTGAGATTAGATAAAATCATTCAAGTTCCTTTCAGCTCTCAAGTTAAGAGTATTTCTAGTGGAGACAGAAGACTTTCACTCAAATACCTGATTAGACCTGACCAGACCTGCCAGCAGATTATAAACAACTCTATAGTTAAAATAATCCTTTACCTCTGTTTGTTACCATTAGCCTTTATGAAACACACAAATATATATAAACACACAAAAGTGTACATAGTAGTACTTGAAACCTTCAAGCAACTGTCTTAATGGCTTATCATACCTTCTTAAGTTTGAAGTCAGTTTTTATATATAAATTTTCTCTTTACTCTTAATCAAAATGAGCAACACCCCCCCCCCCCAACTTGTGCTAGCAGGCCACACGAAGAAAATTATTTCTTAAGCTGTTTACTCTGCCTCTATTTTGAATGGATGTACTCATTTAACAAATACCACCAATTCTTCTTGTGAATGTAAAGTCTATTCCAAAATATTCCTCATGCTATGTACACAGTGCTGACACAAATCTGATGCTCAACAAAATCTGAAATGAACATGGTAAAACCACCTTAAATCAGAGAGGAAAGGTTTTCATAAACATTTATCATTTACAAAGCCCCTTGATTCACCAATATCTATTTCCACTTGTGAGAAGAACAGTAGCATTGATTTCTCTGCGGGCGGGGGGAGTGGGAGAGCAGAGGAGTTAACTGGAGGAAAGGGAGAGCAGTTCAGATACAAGAAATTTGACATTTTTATTACACAGTATTACATGGATATGAATGGAAAATCTAGACCTACTTGGCATATTAAAGCTGGGATTATTCCTAGAACCCTATTTAGATTGATGAACAGGTTAAAAATTCTTAGGTGTAACAGATAAAGTCTGATTTGTTGGGTGAACACAGAAGCTTATATAATTAGCATATCCATTTTAAGAAGCTCTGAAGGATAATTTGTTTTAAGATCCTAATAAATATGCCTTTAAAAAAGGATCTTTTCTGTACATAAAAATACTGACAGAGGGCAGCTCCCAGATGAAAAATCCATATATGAGAAATTTAAATGTAACTCTAGACTTCTAATATTTACCACTTAAAGACTGGAATTAATCATTTTAAAAGGCAGCAGTGCTCATTGCCAACAAAATTAGAGTTTATCTCAGAAGTGTAAACACACCTGTAAGTTAAAGAACATGCCAACCATGACATTTATCTGTTCATATCTATACAACTGCATTTTTTTTATCTTTTTAATCTATGGTTGTCATATTCTGTCCACACAGAATAGATTTTCATTTTAATTCAGATTAAAAACAACTGTCAAACAGCTATTAATTATGAAGACCCTCAACATGATTTTACTTGTTCACTTCTTATCATTATGTCATATAGCAGCCTAAATTATATTTATCTGTTGGTAGAAAATGGAATGTTCAAATAAGACTCTAGTTAGTTACTAATTTATACTGTCTTGGCTGTGAAATCCAGGGATAGGATAATTTCTCTTTGACATAAAGGTTATGTTTACTTTTCTCTTAAAAAATTAAAATATTTGAATATAATAATTTATTTGGTATCTTGGTTATCAATATTTAGGACTTAATTTCCTAAAATGTGTTATTATGGGTTCTGATTATCTGAAATAACATCACTTTGATTACACTGAAGATTTTTAAATGTGTATTTGTCCCCTCATACTGAACGGCATTTCACAATATCTACCATTCAAACTCTAAGTTTTATCAAGACTATACAGAAGTATTCAGAAACCATTAGTAAATGAATATTTTAACCACAATCCATATAAAACAAGTGTGTAATATAACATTTCAATAGGTGAGCAAATTTCCACTTATATTAAAACTGGGCAATTTTAAAGTTCTATCTCTCTGTAGACTTAAAAAAAAAGTCCTGAAGAGGAAAGGATACACATCCTTACAGGGAACCAGAGCCTCCATCAGGCTGACAAGCAAAACCCTCCATATTAACATGCTTATAACTTAGTAAGTATATATAAACTGGGGTAATTTAATTGTACACAAATATGACAATAAACCCTCAATGCAGTTATTGAGGGATTACCTTTAGAAATAAGTCAAAAACGTTTCATTCCTCGTTCGAAGCATCCCAACCAACAGACTGGTGTGAGCAAAGCTTGATATGAACCGAAATAAATGCTTTAAGAATAATAATTTAGACAGTGATAGAAATAAATCACAACGAATTGCTCTAACTTTAGCTGAAAATATCAATATGTTTAACTTTAATATGCATATTAGGTGCCATTTCTAAAGTTAGGGATAAAATAAAGAGAAAATTTGAATAATAAAGCATCTTTTAACTTGAGCTGCTCAACTGTAACCCTTGTCCCTCAGGAAAGGAATGTGCAGATTTTCAATAATTCCATAGCAGCAGAACGCTCACTCAGTAGAACACAATTTATCTTTGCTTCTTGTGGCAAAATACAGGAATTGAGTAAGAAATAAAATTTCCATACCCTTCTTTGCGTAACTCTTCATACAAGAAGCTGTTTTTTTTAAATGCAAACTGATTCAAAATGCATAAAAATGTAAATGTACAATATACACACATACCTCCTAGTGGGGTCAAATGAGTGCCTTTTCATTAGACATACAAAGACGTCTCAAGGCACTTAAGGGGTTAAGACACAACGCATGCATTCCTTTACATCAAGTATGTGAAATCACATGATTTGGAATAAGCCAACCGTATGATAAATAGAAGTTACATTATTAAATTCAAGAAAACTTGTAGATTCATATTTATACTTTCTATAAGATGCTGGTAAATGGACACTGTGCAGCATTTCCTGGGAAAAGCAAATTCCATCTTTCTTCTCACGAACAGCAGGTCTCTACAGGGGAGTACGGGGAAAGATGTGCTGCATCCATAGGCAGTGTATTGGCTAATATTGAGAATGATATTGCTAAAATTTAAAAAATAAAAATCTGGTAATCAGTATAGTAAGTACATGAATCACTGGGAAACACCAGAGCTGACTCCTGATGTATACTTCTTTTTGCTTTCAAGATACAGGTGTATATCAGAGATGAGGAGAATTCTGAGCCTCGTTTGTGGCAATTCTACCAGAAGGGGACTGCATGGCACCACCACAGATTTCATAAATTACCCTGAACATACTCAGTTATTCACTATTTGTTCGGAGCAAAGCATGAAATAGTCTTCAAACACATGAATTACAGATTTTGAGAGAGTGACATTGTTTAAACATAAAGTGCAACAGTGCTGAAGTTTTCAGTTTTTGTTAGTTCTTCATTGTTTTTGTCTAACTGCCATTTCCTGCGAGCAGAATTATGGCACAGTGAATAGAACAGAAAGCAGTTTTCCAACACATATCCCAGACTTATGCTTTCTTATTTATTTGATGACGTCGTTAAGGGTTTAACAAATCCTTCTTCATAAACTTTCAAAATAGCTTCACATACAAATCTGTATTGACTCTGAAAAAGAGAAAGGACAGAACTGATCAGAAAGACTAGAAAACAACAACAACAACAACAACAACAACAACAACTTCACTTTACTTGCTTATAAAGGAAATGCAAAGTAAAACCGCACAGAGATACCATTTTTCACCAACACAAAGGCAAAAAATAAAAAGGTCTGACAACGTATTTTGTTGGCAACACTCACTCATACATTGCTAGTAGGGATGTAAAATACTACAATTTGGCAGTATCTAAAAAATTACATTAATTTACCTTTCACCCATTAATCCCACTTGTAGGAATCTATCCGAAAGATAAACCAGAAAAAGAAATTGAAAACATATATTCAGAAATAAGTCTATTCACCACTGGATTATTTTTAATAACACAGAGTAGGAACAATCCTAATGGCTACCAGGAAGGAACTGGGTGGCACATCCTCACAGGGGAATACTATGTGGTGAAGGGCTGAAGGGGAAGGAATGAAAGTCTACCGATCACTATAAAATGATTCCAGAGTACCTTGTTAAGTTAAAACAGCATGGCAGAGAAAAGTGCACACAACGTATTCTCTTTATAACAGAAAGAGGGTGACTACAAATGTCCATCTCAATATATATGTTATACAAAGGGGAAGGACAAATCATTAAAAACATAGTCTCCTATGAAGAGATAGAGGGAATAGAGTGCAGGAGAGGGGTAGAGATTAGATTTCACTGGATATACCTCCTCCTTCTATAGATTTTACTTTGGAACCACATAAATATACCCCATAATTAGAATGTTAATTTAACAAAATCTCTGTAAGTTGAAAATAATATGAAACAATCAATGTGTGTATGTAGTTGATGGCATAACCACATAGAGAGGAGTTATTTCAAGGGACTTTTAAACAGTAATTTGAATATCTCATAGATATATCCAAAAAAGAGAAAAAAAAATTCTTTTCAGTAACGATTCTGTTGGTGGTAGTAGTGTTAGTTTTGTTATTTTGAGATGTTACGTCATGTGGAATAAAACAAGGGAGTATTTGTGATAGTCTAAATCTTTCATTGCTGATATTGTAGAGAACCATTATTCTTGTTAAAGAAGAATGGAAATAAAGATGTAAGGTAGAACACATCAAGTAAAAACACTGAGGTCCTGAATTTGTATTGGAAGCATCAGTAGTAGCTCCTTATACGTTTGTTTTCTTCACTGTGGCAATGGAAGATTTCTAGAGACAAATACTAACACTAACCCAGCAGCTTAAAATACCTAGTGCTCAGAAGGTGATCCCTAAAATAATTTCTGAAGACAAAAACAAAAAAAACAGTACTTTTCTGGAGAAATTATGATTCTAAAACTGGGGCAGGAAATGCACATGCCTGGACATTTTTATTGGTAGCAAAGAAACTATCCGTACTAGGGTCTTGACAAAACAGCTTAGGAGCCGAGCTGAACAGGTTCCTACTGGCCAAAAATGGGACAGTGTAGGCATCATTAAAAAAAAAAAAAAACAACTACAACGAGTTGAAATATATCACATATGTTTAAATCCACGATATCAGAATAATATCAAAGCAAACAAAAGTATGAGGTCACCAGTGGGAGAGGCAAGTGAACCAACTCATTATACTGAAAACTGATATAGGAAAGCACAGCCTATACCACTGGTTAACCAAATAGCAGAAGAGAACTTTCTCTTTAAAGAAGTATTCCAGCTAATAAACAAAGAAGGAATAATAGACTATTATCATTCTTCAAACCCCACCAGTTAATGATGCAGACACTGATCACCCAAGGCCACTAACATCACAAAAAGAAAGACAACGTTTAAGTGCCTCTTGAAAGAACAAAATACCACCTAATTTGTTCAAGTCTATAGATCCATTTACCACTTTTAGGAAACACAGATAATACTCGGTTTATTCATCAAATAAACTGCAGGAAAAAAGAAAAGAAACATAGAAAGAAGCAACACATTAAAAGAGATTTAGGAGACATAAACCAATCAAAATTTGTGGACTGTATCTGAATCCTGATTTTATACAAACTGTAAAAGCAAAAACTCATTGTGTATGATACAATCCAATAATTTGATTTCTGGGTATATATACATACAAAAAAATTGGAAGTAAGACCTCAAAGAGACATTCATACATCCATGTTCACAGAAGCATTATTTGCAATAACCAAAAGATGGAAACAACCCAAATGTCCACCAGCAGATAAAAGGATAAACAAAATGTGGCCTATACACAATCAAGAATTCTTCAGCCTTAAAAGAAAGGAAATTCTTACACATGCTACAAAATGGATGAACCTTGAGACTATAATACTGAGAGAATCCAGTCACAGAAAAACAAAACCTGTATGAAGCTACTTATATAAGGCATCTAGAGCAGTCAAATTCCTAGAAACAGAAAGTAGAATGCTGGTTGCCAGGGGATGGGAGGAGAGGGATATGAAGAGTTGTTGTTTAATGTGTATAGTGTTTTAGTTTTGCAAGATGAAAAAGTGCTAGAGACAGGTTACCCAACAGTGTGAATACACTTAATACTTAATTACTACTGAACTGCGTAATTCAAAATGGTTAAGATGATAAATTTTATGTGGTGTGTTTTGCTACAATTAAAAATCCATTATGTGTGAATATAGATACAAGAATCTCAAGAAAATATTAGCCAATCAAATCAAGCATCATATAAAAAAAATTACACACCATGTCCAAGTAGAATTTACCCCAGGAATGCAGGTTAGTTTAACATCTGAGAGTCAGTCAAGATACTATACAACATTAATAGAATAAAAGACAAAAACCACACAATCATTTCAAGAGACATACGTACACAAAAAGCATTTGACAGAACTGAACATCTTTTCATGATGAAATTACTCAACAAACTAGCAACAGAGGGAACTTCCTCAACCTGACAAAAGGCAGCTTGTTAGATACTTAGTGGGTAAAAAACTGAAAGCTATCTCCCTAAGACCAGGAACAAGACAAGAGTGTCTGGTTTTACCACTTTAACATTGTACTGGAAGTTTTAGCTTGGGACACTTGGGAGAAAAAAGGGGGGACGGGAGTGCCTGGGTGGCTCAATTGGCTAAGCCTCCGACTCTTGATTTCAGTTCAGGTCATGATCTCATGGTTTGTGAGTTTGAGCCCCACACGGGGCTCTGCACTGGCAGCATAGAGCTTGCTTTGGATCCTCTCTCTCTGCCCCTCCCCTGCTCAAGCTCTCTCTCTCTCTCTCTCTCACTCTCGAAACAAACTTAAAAAAAAAGAAAGGAAAGGCATCTAAAGTGGAAAGGAAGAAGTCAACTATCTCTATTTACAGATAGTATCTTGTATATAGAAAATCCTAAGGAATCCACTTTCATAGGTAAAAAATTATTAGAGTTAATGAATTATTTCAGCAAGTTTGCAGGATACATGATCAACATACAAAATCAACTTTATGTCTATACCCAAGCAATGTATACTCCCAAACTGAAATTAAGACAACAATTTCCCTTAAAATAGCACCAAAAAGACTAAAAAGCTTAATAAATTTGACAAAAGAAGTATAAGACTTGCATACTGAAAACTACAACATATGAAAGAAATTAAAGACAACATAAATAGATGGAAAGACATTTTGTGTTCATGGTTTGGAAGATGGAATATCATTAAGATGGCAACACTCCCCCACAATGATATGTAGATTTAATGCAATCCATATCTTGCTTTTTTTTGCAGAGAACATATAATGAATCCATATAAAATTAATATGGAAAAGCAAGGGACTCTGAATAGCTAAAACAGTCTTGAAAAAGGAACAGAGTTGGGAGAGTCACATTTCCTGACTTCGAATTTTATTCTAAAACTATAAGTAATCAAGACACTATGTAAGTAGTATAAGGATAGGCATATAAATCAATGGAACAGAGTTGAAAGTCCAAAAATAAACCCTTACATTTGTGGTCAACTAGTTTTTGACAAGGAACATAGAGACAATTAACAACAATCTTGGGGTGCCTGGGTGGCTCAGTCGGTTAAGCGACTGACTTCGGCTCAGGTCATGATCTCACGGGTGATGGGTTCAAGCCCTGCATCAGGCTCTATGCTGACAGCTCAGAGCCTGGAGCCTGCTTCGGATTCTGTGTCTCCC
>NW_026057584.1:101510994-101519020 GCF_023721935.1 Panthera uncia | reverse complement strand
CCCCCCCCCCCCCCCCCTCTGCTCCTCCCCTGCTCGTGCTCTGTCTCTGTCTCTCAAAAAATAAATAAATGTTAAAAAAAAAATTTAAAAAGAAAGAACAGTCTTTTCAACAATGGAGTGGAGACAACTGGAAAGCCACATGCAGAAGAATGAAACTGGAACCATACCTCAAACTATATGTAAAAGCTAACTCAAAATAAGACACACATGTGAGAGCTAGACTATAAAACTCTCGGAAGAAGCAGAAGAATAAACCCTTGCAGCCTTGAGTTTCGGCAATGATTTCTTAGATATGACACCAAAAGCATATGTGATTTAAAAAATATATAAACTAGACTTCATCAAAATTAAAAACTTCTGTGCTACAAATGACATAATCAAAAAAGTAAAAGAACGGCATGGAAGAAAACATTTGCAAACCATAGACCTACAAGGCACTTGTATTCAGAAAATATAAAGAACTCTTACAACTCAACAATAAAATGACCAAAAGAACAAACTGAAAAAAGGGGAAGGGGCATCTGGCTGGCTCAGTTGGTGAAACGTGTGACTCTTGATCTAAGGCTGTGAATTCAAGCCCTTTGTTGGGTGCAGAGATTATTTAAAAATAAAATCTTTAAAAAAAATAAAAGGGCAAAAGGTTTGAATAGACAGTTTTCAAAAGAAGATATACAAATAAACACATGAAAAAATGCTTGAAAGCACTAGTTATTAGGGAAACACAAATCAAAACCACAACAAGATACCACTTTATGTTCAGTAGGCTAAAATAGAAAAAAGAGAGGGGTGCCTGGTTGGCTCAGTCAGTGGAGTATGGGACTCTTGATCTCGGGGTCACAAATTCAAGCCCCACATTGGTGCAGAGACCACTTTAAAAAGACAGATAATAACAAGTGTTGACAATGATATGGAGAAAACAGAGCCCTCATACACTGACAGAAGAATGGCAAAATGGTATAGCCACATTGGAAACAGTCTGGCAGTTACTCAAAAGGTTAAACAGAGTTACCATATGACCCAGCAATTCCCCCTCTGGGTATATACCCAAGAGAAATGAAAACATATTCACACAAAAACATACACAAATGTTTATGGTACCATTATTCATAATAACCAAGAAGCAGAAATGATCTAAATGCCCATGAACAGATGAATAGATAAACAATGGAATACTATTCAGGCAAACAAAAAAAGAGAAAGAAATGAAATATGATACACTCTATAGAATGGATAAACCTGTAAATATTATGCTAATTAAAAGAAGTCAATTATAAAGACCAAGTTGTATGATTTCATGCATATGAAAGGTCCAGAAAAGGTAAAGTTACAAAGACAGAAAGTAGATTAGTGGTTACCTGAAGCTGGGCTGGGGGGAGGCTGGAGACTATATGAGGGAAATGGGTATGGGGTTTCTTCTTCAGGTGATGAAATATTCTAAAATTAGATAGTTGTGATGGTTGCAAAACTCTGTGATATACTAAAAACTAATGAACTATATACTTTAAAAGGGTGAATTTTGTGGGCGCCTGGGTGGCTCAGTTGATTAAGTGTCCAACTTCGGCTCAGGTCATGATCTCACGGTTTTTGAGTTCAAGCCCTGTATTGGGCTCTCTGCTGTCAGCACAGAGTTAGCTTCAGATCCTCTGTCCCCCTCTCTCTCTGCCCCTTCCCCACTGCTCTCTCTCTCAAAAATAAGCTAAAAATTAATAAATAGGTAAATTTTGTGGTATGTGCATTATATTTCAATAAAGCTGTTCTATAAAAAAGACATGATTTATATGGGACAAATGAAAATCTGAATATAGGCTATTTGATAACATTAAGAAATTACTGTTTATTATATTTACATGTGATGATGGTATTGTGATTTTGTTTAGAAGAAAAACCGCTCTGTACCTTTTACAGATACACACTAAAATATTAATAGACAAAATGATCTGATGTCTAGGATTTGCTTCAAATATGGGAGAGTAGGTGGCACTACAGATGAAACAATATGGCAAATGCTGTTGGGTTTGAGTACTCAACATAGTGTTTGATTATCTACTCTTGCGTTTGATTATGTTTATGTACTTTTGTGTACATTTGAAATTTTCTATAATTAAAAGCTAAAAAAAATGACAGGCATTTATTAGATCACACAGGTCGATTCACTTCAATAACTTTAATGCCACCAACAATACTAATATTTCACCATGGCTTAATACAAAAAATAATCTTAACATTAACTCTAAAATTCTTCTTTTTATTCTTGGGATATAATTCAGAGTCTGTGTAGAATACAATAAGTGAGTAGCTTAATTTCCATGACTTTTTTTGTTGTTGTTGTTGTTGTTGTGATTCAAGTTCTTATGTTAAAAAGAATGTGATTTCACCACAGTTGTTTCATGGAAAACAGGTCTATCAAGACTCTCCAGTTCTTGGCATCCCACTTGACTGACACTTAATAGAGGGAAAGTTCCTCTGCACCTGTTTAAGCATTCAAGGATTAACATGATAGGGTGGTACTAAGAAACATTTTCTGTAAAAGATCAGTTAGTAAATGTTTTAGGTTTTACCAATCATATGGTACCTGTTGCAACCTCTCAACTTTGATACTTTAGTATAAAAACAGTCATAGACAATATGTAAAGAAGTGGGAATGGCTGTGTGCCAATAAAACTTTATTTACAAAAACAAGGGGTGGGCCAGATTTGGCTCACAGGCAATATTCACCAACCCCTATGCTACGGGTTACTGGCTCCTCGTAAGGAATTAAAATATAAAAATATGGTTTGGCATATATAATGGTAACAAAAATCATCATGTTGAGAATACACACAAGTACATAAAGTGCAGTACTTACAGGTGTTTGGATCATCATGGCTCGTTGATCTCTCATTGTTCTTACAATGTCTAGTGGATAAACTGGTTGATTGCATTCAATGAGACACATGGCTGTTTCCATAGTAATAAGAACCCCAGTTCTTCCAATTCCAGCACTAAAAAAGTAAGGGGCAAGGTCTCATTGATACTATCCTGTTACACTTCTTGTGGTTTTTGTGCAGTAAATTAAAGTACTGAATGAAACATAATACAATGGAATAATAATTTGATTTTAATTAAAAGTTTTATATTACAAAAGTAGAACCCAACTAAAAAATACTTTGAAAATTGAAAAACTTTTCACACGTAATATAGATTAAATGGTTTGTATCCACCCCTTCCCCATTGTTAGTGTAAAAAGGCTACTTTAAAAGAGTCACATTTCAGTTTTAAAAATCTGAACAAGTATAGAAGCTTACTGGAGCAACCTCACTTTAAAATGCAAAATAACAAAGTTACAATAATCATTAACAAATGTACAAAAGACAATAGTATTTTACATATTCAAGTCAGTTTTTAAAATCAAATTTAATTTTGATTAAACTTTAGAATTGGGATAGTCAAGAACAACTTTTTGAAGTATTCTCTGTGAACATAGCTATAGCAGCTTTTGGGGGCTTAGGATATGAAATGGCCAAACGTGTTCATCATTCCTGACATTTTTCCTCTCAGATATCTGGTCTATAATCTGTTTTGATAATTTGAAAGTCTGCTCTTAAAAAAGTGCTGGAAAGTTTAAGGATGAAGAGATACCTTCATTTATTTATTCAGAAGATTCAATACAGCTTCTGAATGAATCACTTAACGACAGAAATGGCTAGGATAAGGAGAAGATAATTTCAGTTTCCTACTCTGGGTTGGTGGCAGTGAAGGCTAGAGTGATTGTACCTGGCCCTCTGGAAGGCAGAATGGGGCCTGAATATGAAAGCAAGAAAGGGTAGCCTACCATTGTTCACCTAGGGCTCATAGAAGTGGCATAGCCTCTGATGATACTGGGTACAGCCACTCCAAGAGGGGAGGGTACTTAACAAATATCCTGGGAGGGGTCACAGAACGGGAGGGAGTACCTTGCTGGGAGGAGAAAATCTAAACCTTAGGCTGCAACTGAATGCCTACAATATTGTATTTCATCAAGTCTAAGATGCCAGCCATTATAAGACACCCAATGTCTGAGAGGTAAACTGTGAAAAAGACAACCTTCTAAGAATTAATCAGTAAAGTATTATTTTTACTTATGATAATGTTTCAGACAATCATGTGTTGGGACATACCTGCTGCTTTCCAGCTTCATTTCATAGCTTTAGGTTCCCTCTAATTAAAATAGCGATGATCACAATTTAAGGACAAAATAAAATACGCATTTCCTTTTAGAAGTGACCTATCTGGTCAGCTATTCAATCATAAAAGACAGAAAATAGAATACCTGCAGTGAACAACAATAGGTTCTTCCTTGCCAGCCCTCTTATTTCGTACATGACAAACAAAATCCAGAAAGTCACTGGAATCATCGGGGACTCCATGGTCAGGCCAGGCTATGTATTGGATCTGAGTGAGTTGACGACTCTCATTTTTCTAAGTGTGAATGAAAAATTATGCACTTTGACTAAGGAATTATCTTTAAGGTATAAACATTTATGTCATTTTAATTTTAGAAGAAAAGCGAGAAAAGTATTCCCACTACACATAAAAAGTAATGCAGAAATTCAATAAAACCCCAAATTTTAATGAAAAAGAAAGAAACTGTTTCACAGAAACAGTTGTATCCATTAAGTATTGTCTACCTGGATCACTACTCTTCTGATAACTCAATTTGTCTATTTGTATTTTTCAGATGACAATCAAATAAATAAGCAAACCAAGTTAAGATACAAAGAAAGGTGTGAAGAAAACTAAAAAGTGTTAGGTGAACAAAATGGTAAGGTAAAAAAACTTTTATAAGCAAAATTGGGCGAATTCTGAAAAACACAAGTGAAATAATGGAAATTAGGAAAACAAAATCTCAAAATAAATGTGGATTAAAAACTGGAGATCATAAGAACACAAAGTCAAATCAGGGCTTAATTCTTTTTTAGGAGCCAAGAATCAGTAAAATGGAGAAAGGTATTGGATTTATGCATCTCATTTCTAATCTTGACTCTGCCGGTAAGCACTTAATATATCAGAGCCTTACTGTCTTAAACTGAAAAATAACACCTCCAACCCAAAGGGATAGTGTTATTTTGAAAGGATTCTATGAGAAGACCTATAAATTACCCCATCAGCTGTTTGGAATCATATTCTCAAAAATTGGTAGGTATGGTCATTCGACACTATTAAATCTGGCTACAGTCATTTACATTAAAGGGAGCTTCCAGAAAAGACCATAAAAGTACAAGGTGATTAAGAAAGGAACTAATGAAAGAAGAATTCCCAAAGAGACCTCAGAATAACCTGATAAGTAATTTTTTAGTATCCTATGAAATGAGATGGTTATCTACAATAGACAACCTTTGATTATTATTATTATTATTTTTTTTTTTTTTAAGTAGGCTTCACACCTAGCGTGGAGCCCAAAACAGGGCTTGAACTCATGACCCTGAGATCAAGACCTGAGCCCAAGATCAAGAGTCAGATGCTTAACCGACTGAGCCACCCAGGTGCTCCTTGATTATTATTAACATAAGAATTTAATTAATTTAATGTACCAATAATTACAAAAATGGTTAATGTAAAATTATCTTTTATTATGTTTTGAGGTAGTGTCTGTCTTTCTATTTATCCATGTATGTATGTATTTGGTATGGTAACAAATGTATTTTCCCAATTATATTTGTCCCAAACTTTAAAAACTAATTTGTGTCTTAGCATAGTTCTGAGGTACTCAGGGTTTGCGAAGAAAAGACACTTTAATATTATAAACTGCCATGGGTAATCTATAGGTGGAGCATAAAGAGACTATGCTGAAGCCATATACAGCCTTTCATATCCATTTGGGAAAATGAAGAAATATCTTATGGACTTACCTTGTTACATTAGACCATGAGCTATACAATATATGTCCCTAAGCCCTAAATTCATTCTGATGGAATCTACAAAAGATTTTGAAAGTTTAATTTTTTACTTCTTATAACCTATTCAATGCCAGATTCCTTTATTATACATCAGCACGACTTCTAGTTCCTTCCCACTGGGTCAGTAAAGCTGTCTTGCTGGGCTCCTTTATTCACATTCTGGGAGGTAGAATGGGGCAGGAAGGGGGAGAGGAAGCTCTCATTTCCTAAGGCTTAACCATTGATGGGGTAGGCATGGGTATACAAAGGTAGTAGACTGTACTATTTGCTCTTCTCGAGCCCCCGTCAAAACCAAAGGTGGCTACAGGGGAATCTCTAGCTGCAGGCAGTGAAAGTGGGGTGTACGGTCTTTAACAGCCTGACAAGACTGGCAACATGCCACCCTCCACACACATCTTCCAAGTGGGTTACTAAGCCATCACTTACTAATCAGTTTCCATTTCTAGCTCTGGATTTGGAAGCAAAGAAGAGTGACCCAGGTGGCAGTAAACTAGCAATTAGAAAGCTATAATCTGTCTGCTGTCAGAGGATCCTGCCTACAATCTTTTCCTTCTTAATACTGAGGAGACTGTGAACGCTCTCCTTTATACTCTTTTACAAAAAGGACAATAATTTGACAGCTTTTAATTATTCTATTTCCAAAGATATACCCAAATACTTTACTGATGTTACTGGTAGGAAGAAACTAAACACAAACCTGGCGTAATTTTTAATGAATAGGCAAAGTATTATGAGTAATAAGTATTATTTACTAGAATCTTTTTTTACTGACCATTCATATCTACCTAGAGAAAGTGAAAATGCATTTAATATAGCAGGAGAATACATTTCATAAGATTCCAAAGAATCCCAAGGAAGCAAATAATTCAGTAATTTTAAAATAATATTTCCTAGTTAACCAGGACTCAAAACATTTTTGGCTTTCAAAGTTTTACCTTGAACATAAAAGTTCTATTGAGTGGATATCCTGCCTTCCTACCTCTTGGTTAAATAGTGTCATCTTCCTGAAGATATATGCTGTGTTTCCTTCTTCTGAGTGGCAGGTGACTTGGTAGCATCCATAGGATGAACTTGCTGTGGGTTCTGGCCAATACTGGTGACACTTAACCTGACATCAATAGATTTAAGAAATATATAGAATTTAGGTTCTTCAATTTTGAAAATGTTTTACTTTTTGAAAACTTTTAAGCCTACAAAAAAATTACAAGAATAATTTGAGGAACCTTCATATATCCTTCACCTAGATCTGCCAACTCTATTAACATTTCTTCATTTTTTCTTTGTAATAATAATCTGTTTGGATAGATTTTGAGACTGCAAATATCCTGTTTATTACAAGCTTTCATCCAATGATTTACAATTTTTGATTAATTCTTGTGTGAATTATTTACTATGACAGTGGCAAAATGGTGCATTAATTCTTATATTTCTAGATTTAAGTTAACAATGAGAAAGATTCTCTAAAATGCCAATGCATTTATTTTCATAATTAGGATTAAATTTTTTTAAGTTTATTTATTTTGAGAGAGACAGAGAGGGACAGCACAAACAGGTGAGGGACAGACAGACGGGGAGAGAGAGAGAGAATCCCAAGCAGACTCTGCCCTGTCAGCACAGAGCCCAACCTGGGGCGTGAACTCAAACTGTGAGATCATGACCTAAACCAAAACCAAGAGTCAGATGCTAAAGTTGACTGAGCCAGCTAGGCACCCCATAATTAGGACTTTAAAAAAAAAAAAAAGCTTTACTGACATATAATTCACATACCATACCATTTGCCCATTTAAAGCACACAATTCAATTAGTTTTAGTATATTTACAGAAGTGTGCAACCATCCACACAATCACTTTCAGAACATTTTTTCACTCCCAAACCCATTAATAATCACTGTGTGTTCCTCTATCCTAACCTCTTCTCTCATTCTGGACCTAGGCAACCATTAATCCACTTTTCTGTCCTCTGTGAATTTGCCTACTCTGGACATTTCATATAATGAAATCATACTGTGCGCGGTCTTTGTTGACTGCCTTTGTTCACTTGGCATGATGCTTTCTAGGTTCATGCATGTTGTAGCATGTATCATTTCTTCATTCCTTTTTATTGCCAAGTT
>NW_026057584.1:101479167-101510894 GCF_023721935.1 Panthera uncia | reverse complement strand
ATATATATATATGATTATACCATGTTTTATTTGTTACATTTTGATTGTTTCCACCCTTTGGCTATTATGAATAATGCTGCTATGAACATTTGTGTACAAGTATTTGTGTGGATGTATGTTTTCATTTCTCCTGGGTATGCCTAGGAGTGAAACTGCTGAGTTGTAACAACTCTTATGGTTAGCCTTTCGAGGAACTGACAGACTGTTTCCCAAAGCAGCTGCACCATTGTACAAATTTACCAACAGTATAAGAGGGTGTCATTTTCTCCCTATCATTGTCAACACTTGCTATTATCTGTCATTTTTATTTTAGTCATCCTATTGGATATGAAGTGCTACCTCCTTGTGGTTTTGATTTTTGCATTTCCTTTGTGACTAATGATGCCAGCCAAGCACCTTTTCATGACCTTACTGGCCATTTAAATATCTTTATTCAAGAAACATCTACTCAGAATATTTGGCCATTTTTAAATTGGGATTCTATCAGGGCACCTGGGTGGCTCAGTCAGTTGAGCGTCCGACTTAGGCTCAGATCATGATCTCACAGCTCATGAGTTCGAGCTCGGCG
Source organism: Panthera uncia (assembly GCF_023721935.1). Classification (NCBI taxonomy): domain Eukaryota; kingdom Metazoa; phylum Chordata; class Mammalia; order Carnivora; family Felidae; genus Panthera; species Panthera uncia. The sequence goes on along the minus strand of NW_026057584.1, from coordinate 101,510,326 downwards.
TCGGGCTCTGTGCTGACGGCTCAGAGCCTGGAGCCTGCTTTGGATTCTGTGTCTCCCTCTCTCTCTGCCCTCTCCTACCCACTCTGTCTCTCTTTCTCTCAAAAATAAACAAACATTAAGAAAAAAATTTTTTAATTGGGGTTTTATCATTTTATTGTTGAGTTGCAGGAGTTCTTTATATATTTTAGATCCAAATCCTTTATCAAATAGCTATTAATCCATTTAGATAACAACTGATAATAGTAGTTAACATTTATATATCATATTTATTATGTGTTAGTCACTATGATTTTAATCACAACACAAGAAAGTAAGTTTAAAGGTTACAAAAAAGACTAAATCAACGTGAATATTTTGACCATATATGCAATTTAATTTGAAAACAGCGCAAGCATTGTTTAAGATTCAAGTATGACTTACTCTGCCACGTTCAACTTGTGTGGTCAACATTACAACCATGGAGGAGCCTTGTTCCCAAGTCATCTGCCAAAAATCTGTACAAGTGTGTGGTAATGGCCCTTGACAAGCAATATACTGATTTATAATGCTAGAAGAAGGGATTTCCATCTAAAAAGAAAAGGACACAAAACTAAAAGTCTTTTACATTATTACTTTTTACTGTGATCAAGTATATGAAAATCATCCACTAAATAATAACTGAATACAACTGATCTCAAAAAGCTGCAAAGTCAATAAAACTTTATTAACAATTTCTTTATCTATAGAAGAAATTTCTCAGTAGTTTTATACATATTTATCTTTTAAGTATTGGGAATAAAAATTAAAATATTTTCCGAAGCACTCTTGCGGGCTTAAGAGCAGCTTTACAGAAAACCCTGCTTTAGAGGAAGAGACTTGCTACAGAAATAAAAAATATTTGTCTCTAAACAGCTTACAGGTAAAATTTGCAAGAAGCAAAAATTCTGCCGTTTGTTTTAGTTCAGACTTTACAAATAATACACACTATATAACATATATACATTATACTATATAACATATATAAGAAATATACACACACATACAATAGAAAAAGATAGTAAAAATATTTTAAATTAATTATTTTTAAGAAGAAGTAAGATCGTGAGTATTCGGGGAGGATTATCATCCTACTACATTTTGAGACTTCATTAAAAAAGAAGGGGCGCCTGGGTGGCTCAGTCGGTTAAGCGTCCGACTTCAGCTCAGGTCACGATCTCACGGTCCGTGAGTTTGAGCCCCGCGTCGGGCTCTGGGCTGATGGCCCATAGCCTGGAGCCTGCTTCCGATTCTGTGTCTCCCTCTCTCTCTGCTCCTCCCCCGTTCATGCTCTGTCTCTCTCTCTCTCAAAAATAAATAAACGTTAAAAAAAAAAATTAAAAAAAAAAAATAAAAAAAAAACGAAGAAAAGGTGACACACGCACATGGCACTGGAAGAATACTAAAGGGTGAACAGAAAAAGAGGTCTCACTCTCTTCCCAGCCTCTGGTTCACACCCAGAAGAACAATCGTTTTTGCTAATTTCTTTATTTTTTTAATTAAAAAAAATTTTAATGTTTTTTTATTTTCGAGACTGAGAGGAGACAGAGTGTGAGCGGGAGAGGGGCAGAGAGAGAGGGTGACACAGAATCCAAAGTAGGCTGTAGGCTTTGAGCTGTCAGCACAGAGCCCGCCGCAGGGCTCGAACCCACAAACTGTGAGATCATGACCTGAGCCAAAGTTGGACGCCCAACCAACTGAGCCACCCAGGTGCCCCTCTTTTTTAATTTAAAAAAAATTTGTATTTATTTTTGAGGGGGCGGGTAGAGAGGCAGAAAGAGAGGGAGAGAGAGAGAATCTCAAGCAGGCTCTGCACTGTCAGCACAAAGCCCGATGCAGGGCTTGAACTCATAAACCATGAGATCATGATCTGAGCTGAAACCAAGAGTCAGACACTTAAACCGACCGAGTCACCTAGGAACCCCTCTAATTTCTAAAATATCCAGAGACACTCTATAAATAACACACAAATGTACATGCAGAAGTCTTTGTTTTCTGTAAGACATAAAATGTGGCTTACAATGTTCTGTGTATCTTGTTTCTTTTTCCACTTTATCATTGAGATCATGTCAGATTAGTACATAAAACTTCATTCTTTTTAATGGCTCTACTGTATAAATACAACATAATTTATTTAACAAACATTTAAGTTGCTGCTAATGTATTTGTTACCATAAACAAGACTGCACTGAGTTATTTTTATAAACCTAACATTTTTGTTAGTTACCTCTCCAAAGAGGTTGTACCTATTTATACTTCCACCAACAACGTATCAGGGATGCTTTTTCCCTGAGAGTCTCTTTAATATACTGCTGATCCCTCACACACAATTTTGAAACTCCCAGTGCTCTGAAGTGTAAGTTTGTCCTTTGTTTGGTACATCTGACCTAAGTTGGACTCATTTGACAACAATATCTGACCTGAGTTAATCTAAGATTATTTACAGTCTTTAGGAGTACCACTCAGTGGGAATATCCATGTTTCCCATTGAGTATCAACGCATTGATTACAGGGTAATGTCACATAGTCTACTAGGGATGTTACTTATTACAGTATTTGGTATAGGCACTGAATAAACTTTCAAAAATCCAAAAAATTACGAATCCCAAAGTCTATTTGGCCCCAAGATTTCAGATAAGGGATACAGACTTGTATATGATATTATCACACTTTTTGATATTTCAATCTAATCGGTGAAAAATAGTAATCCCTTGCAGTTTTGATTTGTACTTTTCTTTCTGTGAGTTAAGTTTAGATGAGTGTCTAAACTTAGAAAAAATTTTCCCTCTCTGATTTTAAATAATTCTCATACATTTCCTCCAAGTAGTTTCACCATTCCATTTTTACATTTATATTTTCATATATCTAAAATATGGTATACAAAAAGTGAGGAAGTAGGTGAAGTATTTATAGATAAAAAATATTTCTGAACTATTCTATTCCACTGCTCTATATGCATGTTAATATACCAGTACCAAACTATTTTTGGTAAGGTTTATTTATTTTGAGAGAGAGTGTGAGCGAACACGTGCACAAGTGGGGGAAGGGCTGACAGAGAGGGAGAGAGAGAATCCCAGGCAGGTGCCCCAGTATCAAATTATTTTTTAACATTTGTATTTTAATATTTTTCAATACCTGAAACTGTTAATATTCTCTCAAATATAAAAGGAACCTCAAAGTTTAGGGATGCCTGGGTGGCTCAGTTGGTTAAGTGCCTGACTCTTGATTTTGGCTCAGGTCATGATCTCATGGTTTGTGAGTTTGAGCCCCGCATCGGGCTCTGGGCTGATAGCACAGTTGGGATCCTCTCTCTGTCTCCTTCTCTTTCTGTCCCTCCCCCCGCCGCCGGCCTCATGCACACTCTCTTTCTCTCTCTCAAAATAAATAAATATTTGGGGGGAAAAAATGAACCACAAAATTATAGTCCGTCTTATTCTGAATGACAAAGGCACAATAAAAATAAACTTACGTTTATATAATTTGCATTGATATAGTCTTCATTACCCTTTAAAATGACCCGTGTAGCATCATCTGAAAAAAATTTAAAAGAAAGAACGTTTTAATAAAGCTATGCTACAAAGATTGAACTTAATAAACAGAGATAGTAGATACTTACAAGGCGAAATATCTCTGTATCTATTTTTGGAAATATTCTGAGGTAATTTGGCACAAGACATTGTCATTCCAGGTTTTTTCCGATATAGTTGCTTTAAAAAAAAAAAAAAAAAAGCTTAAGATGAGTTCAGCAAGCCATTAAGAGGTTCTGTTTTGTTTTTCAGACTTATTTCTATGCAAAAAACAAACAGGTTTTCTTCCTTAGGATATCTCAACCGTACAATGATGTATGTACCTTAGGCTAGTAGGGTATTGAACCAAATTTGCAAAGCTGAATTCTGTGCAATTTCTCATGAGACTTATATACCATTTTCATTTAGTTTGGAGATGTTTACACAGTATATGAACCAAGAACTTCTCAAAAGAAAAACTGACCTACCCTAAATGATTTACAGTCACAAATGGTTTATAGTCAATCATCAATAACACATACTTTAGAACAACAAATATTAATGATGACCAATTAGACAGACAAAAAGTAGAGAAGGATTAAATATGACTAGGTACAAAAATTCTTTTTCTTTAACTCAGAATTTTTAGCTCCACCATAGACTATCTTTACCTGTTACCTTTCATAAAAAGAGCTATATAATTACAGGAAAAAATTTAGTTTGAAGACATACGCATAAAATCTCCTTATTCTTCTCTTTTAACAGATTATCATGTCACCACAGCTAGCATTTTGCAAGAAATGTTTAAAACTATGGATTTTAGAACATTTTTTAAGTCAATTATTTCTCAGAATATCATTTTAGTTTATACATTATAAATGATAGATTAGGTAGTTAGGAAACCATGAAATTAATTTAAAAATATGGCCCAACATCCTTTCCATACAATAGTACTTACATCAAATTGCGTCAGGACTGTTCCAGTGATAAGCCCCTCAGCTAGCTGGATCATTGACTCCCGCAGGGAATGGTCATCCTGATGGACGCTATCTAGTGGGGCTTTCTCAGGAATGTACTGGAAGTCTGGTTCATTTTCTAGCTTTTCTTCCACTACATCATATACAGCTAAAAAAAAGCCACAAAAAAAAAAAAAAAAAAAAGCCACATGGAAATCTTAATGAATTGGCAAGAATTTACCAGATGTGTTCTTTAATTTTGTGTCAGGAAAAAGAATTCATCAGATCTCAGTCCGGTGCCACTGCATAAGGGACAGAGAGTGGCTGTGAAGTTGAACCTTGTTGTACCTTTAGGGAAAAGAAATGTTCCTGGGCATACTGCTGAAAATGCCTGTAACTTCAAGAGGAGCTGCCAAGATAGCAGCTCAGAACAGACCTGCCCTTAAATTGTGGGGCCTAGAACAAAAGTAGAAACAGGGACCTATATACTATACACCCATATATGAGACGATACAAATAACTTGAATAGAGTGCTAAACAAAATCCTTTCTATCCTCTTTCCTTGAAACATCTACAAAACCTAGGAGGGCAGAATCCACTGTCACAATAGAAGGAAGAGAGCCAGAACCTAGACTCCGGCCTGGAGCCCACCCTACTTCTTTTCCTACCCTAAGCTCCATTCTTAGCTTGGGGGCCTATGAACATATGTGTGAACATACCAGCCCATATGAAGCTTGTTCTCCACTCCTCTGCAAATTGCTGCCTCTTAGCTATCCTGCTGGCCCAGTGGTACATATACCATGTGATCTATCCCAGGGAGAATGGACCTAGGGAAAATGGCCACACTGTAAGTGGCATCAGAGCTATATGGACAGAGAACTAAAGGTTAAAAAGAAGTGTCTAGAAAAGAAGGCACAGTCATAGGTGATAGACTGGTATGCCCCCCTGGTCCTGCAAAATCCTAACCCCCCACAGACAAGGGCAAAGCTGAAAGAGAGCCAGAGTAGAACCAAGCTAGTGGCTTCTTTTACCCATGCCTAACAGGTCTGGTTCCTGTTCAGATGTGTGCACTTCTGAGAAGAAAAAATTTCTGAAATAAGGAATGAAAAGAAAAAAAAAATATATGAATGTATTCTAAGAAGAAATGAAATCTAAAGGGGGGAAAACCTACAAAAACAAGTTGTTTGTCTTTCTGGTATTTTTTATAAACATAGTTTTAAATTTTGATGTTATTTTAAATAAAAAGGGACATGACAGAGTCATGCTGAAAGTAAATACAAGTCCCAGTCTAGATTTTGACAATAAAACAACAGAAAGGTCTTTTACCAAGAACTAAGCCATAGATGGTTTCCTCTCCTATTTTATTTTATTTTATTTTATTTTATTTTTTGTTTTGTTTTGTTTTGTTTTTATGTTTATTTATTTTTGAGAGAGAGATAGAGTGTGAGCAGGGGAGGAGCAGAGAGAGAGAGACACACACACAGATCCAAAACAGGCTCCCAGCTCTGAGCTGTCAGCACAGAGCCCAATGTAGGGCTCAAACTCATGAATGATGAAATCATGACCTGAGCTGAAGTCGGACGCCCAACCAACTGAGCCACCCATGCACCCCGTTCCTCTCTTAAAGTATGAATGAAGTGATTTAGAATTGCAAAAAGGCTATGACTTTCCCATTAAATGGAATTTTGTTCATATTCTGGTTCTATACAAGTCATGAAATTTGTAAGCAGATAACTGAATATCTTGGTGTCAAAGTGTCTTCAACTATAAAATAAAGATAATTCACGTATCTCACTGGCTGGCTGCAAAGATTAAAAGAGAATATATAAAATAGCCCAGGTGCAGAACTTACTATTAAGTTCTTTAGGAGCTGTTATCAAGAGAAAACACAACAAGCAAAACTGAGGAAATATTATTATTCTTAGTATAAAATTTAAGTTGCATTATGTGACAGAAAATGCCTAGTAATGAATCACCTAAATATCAGGACTAAATGCATGTGTTCCTTGAAAAGTCAAAATAGAATGTTCTGTTGAAGTCCTCTGAATTTTCTTAGAAAGCCAATTCTAGACAATGAATGCAAAAAACAAAGTAGACAAGAATGAAAATGCCTGTTTGTACCCAAGAGACAAAATGAGTGTTTTGTATATCTTTTTCTTTTCTTTTTTTTTATTTTTGTATTTTTCTTTTTTAAAGAAACTCTCATGGAAAACTCTGCAGGGTTGGGTGTGGTGGTGGTGATAGGGGAACAGGCCGAGTTCTAACTACATTTTACTTCTTTATGGTATGGTAAATATCCAACAACTGGTAGCAAGGCATTAACCAACAATTACTCTTGTGGCTAAAACTGTGGTTAATGATGAACTGTTCAGAACAAAACTAGAATATTTACAATGCTGGGATACAGGCATATAAGAATTTTTCTCAGAGGAGACTGATAAAGTGTAGCAGGCACTTGAAACAGTGCAATAAACTGAAGAAAGGAGGAGGGTTTCTTGCCAAAAAACTTAAGGAAGGGGGATTTAATTTATTCTGCATTAAATTTATTCTGCATAGCACAAAGGGACAGAATTAGGAACAAAGAGACTGAAAGAAGACAGATTTTTAGTTCAATTAATAGTTCAAGCTACCCAAAGGGAAAATTAACTGCTTCAGGAGCCACTGAATGCCACACACTGGCAGGATGATTTTGAGGCTATCGTAGAGGAAACTCAAACCATCAGCAAAGGAGCTAGAGAGTATGGTATTAAGGTTTCTCTAAACCTGGAACTGTGGTTATGAATTAACAAGCCAGCTGTCCAGACAAGGAGATGACATGATTAGGCTACTGGCATTGTCCGCCACAAACACAGACAGGATTTTTCAAAATGCTCTAACTGTAGCTTGTTACAGAGTTTTCTAAAAGTGGTTCAAAACGGCTCTTGAGTTAAGATGGCAGAGTAGTATGGGGACCCTGAGCTTGTCTCATCCCTGAAATGCAGGTGGATCAGTATCAAGCCATTTTGAACACCTAGGAAATTGATCTGCAGACGAACGCAACAATCTGCATAATATGAGCCGTAGAACTTGGCAGGTATATGGTGTGGAGAGGTGAACTGGGGGAGAGAAAAGCTGCAGAGCCACTGTGGGTAGAAAGCGATCTTTGTGGACAGAAGACAGAGAGAGAAAGGGGGAGAATACAGTGCTTAGGGATTGCACAAGCAAAGTACTGTTCCTGACAGTAGCTGGAAAGAAAAAGAGAGAGTGAAAACACTCGCAGGGGACTGGACAAAAAAAAAAAAAAAAAAAAAATCTGTTCCCCAAAACCACTGATGGGGAGAAAGGAGAGGATTTTAATACCACCACTGTTCTATAAACAGTGGAGTGCAGAGTCTGATGGTCTGAAGCTCAGGGCCTGGCGGTGCTCTGGTGAGGAAGCAGGGTGAATCTTCAGGAGCAGGCAGCACAGTCTGAGGGGTCCATGTGCCACACAGGGAGAAGCGGTTCACCCGATTGAAGTGCATTTGGTAGAGGCCATACAACCTTCCCTTGGGCCAACCAGGTTTACTGATATTGGAACAAAGACGCCAGAGGTCACCAAAACCTGGCGTCGGCTGTGTGTTGTGATTTACCATAAACCCTGAGACTCTGCTGCTGTGCAAATGTTTTCTGGGATGAGCTGGTACCTGGCCATTGCTCGGTGAGACCCTCCCCCAGAGAGTCTAAGCAGATCCAAGCTGCTGGGGGTCTCCAAAGTGTGGGATTTTGAAACACAGCACCATCTGAGATAAAACCCTGGAGGGAGGTTACCACCTGGCAGGCAAACAGCTTAGACATGGTCAACGTAGAGGAAGGGAGCAGACAGAAGCCTGAGACAAAGAAGGGGTGCTGGTGTGCAGGTTGGTGACGGCACAAAGTTTCTGTGCTAGAGACTAAGGAGTTGGGTTAGGCCATTTGCAATTTTTGTTCGTGCACTTCCATGGATCGACCCCACTAAGCTGAGCAGCGCCACCAAGTGGAGAATGGAGCCGTTACACCAAGCACCAACCACCTGTGCCATCCAGGCATATCCCCCAGAAGACCAGCACACATCCTTTCCACCTGCTTATTAGTCTACGGACTATAGTGTGCTGTAAAGTTTCAGATCTACAGGAAAATGAATGTAATATCATTTGGGTCTTGTTCTGTTGGCTGGTTCATTTATTTGTTTTCATTGTTTCTGCTTTTCCTTATGTTGTTTTGTTTTTTTCTCTCTTTTCTTTCTTTCTTGGATACAGAAAGAACAAATTCTTCCTTATTTTTTTAAAATTTTTATTCTATTTTATTATTTAAAAAAATTAAAAATTTTTCCCTTTCTCTTTATTACCTATTCTATCAAGCTTCTCTCAAGAAACAGACCGAAACACACGTAAGATCTAAATTTTGATTTTTTTGGTTTCATTTTAAATCTTTACTTTATTAATATTTTCTTCCTCCAAAATGACAAGATGGAGGAATTCACCCCAGAAGAAAGAACACGAAGACATGATTACCAGAGATTTAATCAACGCAGATGTAAGTAAGATGTCTGAATAGAATTTAAAACCACAATTTTATTACTAGCTGGGGTTGAAAAATGCATAGAAGACACAAGAGAATTCCTTTCTGCAGAGATTAAAGAACTAAAATCTATTCAGGCAAAAATTAAAAATGCTATAAACTGAGATGTAATCTTGAATGGATGCCGTCATGGCAAGGATGGATAAAGCAGAGCAGCAAAACAGCGTTACAGAAAATAAAATTATAGAAAATAATGAAGTAAAAAAAAAAGAGGGAAACAAAGGCAAAAAGATTGCAATACGAGACTTAGAGAACTCAGTGACTTATTAAAAAGTAACAACATTGGAATCATAGGAGTCCCAAAAGATGAAGAGAGAGAAAAGGGGGCAGAAAGTATTATGTGAGCAAATTATAGTGGAAAACTTTTCCTAATCTGAGAAAGGACACAGACATCAAAATCTGAGAAGCACAGAGGACTCTGATTAGATTGAACAAAAATCAACCATCACCAAGGCATATCATAGTTAAATTCACAAAATACACAGACAAGAAAAGAATTATGAAACAAACAAGGGAAAAAAGTCCTTAACTACAAGAGAAGATAGATCAGGTTTGCAGCAGATATGTCCACAGAAACTTGGCAGGCCAGAAAGGAGTGGCAGGATGGATTCAACGTGCTTCATCAGAAAAATATGCAGCCAAGAACTCTTTATCCAGCAAGGCTGTGATTCAAAATAGAAGGAAAGATAAAGAGTTTCCCAGACAAACAAAAACTAAAGGAGTTCATGACCACCAAACCAGCCCTGCAGGAAATTTTAAGGGGACTCTTTGAGTGAAGGAAAAACAAGACCAGAAGCAACAAAGACTAGAAAGGACCAGAGAACATCACCAGAAACACCAACTCTACATGCAACACAATGGCACTAAATTCATATATTTCAATAATCACTCTAAATGTAAATGGACTAAATGCTTCAATCAAAAGACACAGGTTATCAGAATGGATAATAAAACAAGACCACCTACATGCTGCCTTCAAGAGACTGATTTTAGACCTAAAGACACCTGCAGAATGAAATTAAGGGGATGGAGAAACATCTATCGTGCTAATGGATGTCAAAACAAAGACTGTAACAAGAAATGAAAAAGGGCATTATATCATAATTAAGGTGTCTATCAACATCGCACTTACAGCAATGGACAAATCACTGAAGCAGAAAATCAACAAGGAAACAATGGCTTTGAATGACACACTGGACCGGATGGACTTAACAGATAATATTCAGAATATTTCATCCTGAAGCAGCAGAATACCCATTCTTTTCGAGTGCACATGGAACATTCTCCAGAACAGATTACATACTGGGTCACAAATAAGCCTTCAACAAGTACAAAATGATCAATATCATACCATGCGTATTTTGGGATGACAACACTATGAAACCTGAAACAACCACAAGAAAAAAATTTGGAAAGACCATGAATACTGGGAGATTAAAGAACATTGTACTAAAGAATGAATGGGAGAGAGGGGGAGCCTGGGTGACTCAGTTGATTAAGCATCCAACTTCAGCTCACGTCATGATCTCGTGAGTTGTTGAGTTTGGCCCCACTTTGGGCTCTGTGCTGACAGCTCAGAGCCAGGAGCCTGCTTCAGATTCTGTGTCTCCCTCTCTGCCCCTCTTCCACTCAGGCTCTATCTCTCTCCTTCTCAAAAATAAATAAATATTAAAATTTAAAAAAGGGGGGCACCTGGTGGCTCAGTCGGTTGGGCATCTGATTTCAGCTCAGGTCATGATCTCACAGTCCGTGGGTTCAAGCCCCGCATTGGCTCTGTGCTGTCAGGTCAGAGCCTGGAGCTTGCTTTGGATTCTGTGTCTCCCTCTCTCTCTCTGCCCCTCCCCCCATTCATACTTTGTCTCTATCAAAAAATGAATAAACGTTAAAAATTTTTTTTAATTAAAAAAAGAAAGGAACAAATGGGTTAACAAAGAAATTAAAGAAGAAATTAAGAAGTACATAGAAGCCAATGAAAATGAGAACAAAAGTGTCCAAAACCTCTGTGAGACAGCAAAGGCAATCTTAAGAGGGAAGTACGTAGCAATCCAAGCCTTCCTAAAGAAGGGGGAATGTCTCAAATACACAGCCTAATCATACACCTCTAAAGGAGCTGGAAAACAAATAGCAAATAAAGCCTAAAACCCAAAGAAGGGAAATGATAAAGAGCAGAAACCAAGGATATCGAAATAAAAACAAAAAACAGTACAATAGATTAATGAAAGCAGGAGCTGGCTCTTTGAAAGAATTAACAAAATTGATAAATCCCTAGCCAGATTTATCAAAAAGAGGGAAAGGACCCAAATAAAATCATGAACAAAAGAGGACAGATCACAAATGACACCACAGAAATACAAATAATAAGAGAATATTATGAGCAATTATATGCCAACAAATTGGGCAATCTGGAAAAAATGGACAAATTGCTAGAAACATATAAAGTAGAAACAGGAAAAGATAAAATTTTAACAGACCCATAACCATAAGGAAATTCAATCAGTCATCAAAAATCTCCCAAAAAACAAGAGTCCAGGGCCAGATGGCTTTCCAGGGGAATTCTACCAAACATTTAAAGAAGAGTTAATACCAATCTTTTGAAGGTGTTCGAAAGAAAAGAAAGAAAAGAAAGAAAAGAAAGAAAGAAAGAAAGAAATGGAAAGAAAACTTCCAAACTCATTCTATGAGGCCAGCATTACCTTAATTCCAAAACCAAAGACCCCACTAAAAAGGAGAACTACAAACCAAACCAATTTCCCTGATGAATACGGATGCGAAAATTCTCAACAAGTTACTAGCAAACTGAATGCAACAATACATTAAAAGAATTACTCAAGTGGGATTTATTCCTGGGCTATAGGCCTGGTCCAAAATACACAAATCAATCAACATGATACATCACATTAATAAAAGAAAGGATAAGAACCACATGATCCTCTCAATAGGTGCAGAAAAAGTATTTGACAAAATACAGCATCCTTTCTTTTTAAAAGTCCTCAAGAAAGTAGGGATAGAAGGAACATACCTGAAGATCATAAAGGCCATGTACGAAAGACCCACAGCTAATATCATACTTGATCAAGAAAAACTGAGAGCTTTCCCCTTAAGGTCAGGAACACGACAGGGATGTCCACTCTCACTACTATTATTCAACATAGAATTGGAAGTCCTAGCCTCAGGAATCAGACAAAAAGAAATAAAAGGCATCCAAATTGGCAGGAAGTCAAACTTTTCACTCTTGGTAGACGACATGACACTCTACATGGAAAAACCTGAAAGACTCCACCAAAAAACTACTAGAACTGATATGTGAATTCAGCAAAGGTGTAGAATATAAAGTCAATATATAGAAATTGGTTGTATTTCTATACACCAATAATGAAGCAACAGAAAGAGAAATCAAGGAATCAATCACATTTACAATGACACTGAAAATAATAAAATACCTAGGTATAAACGTAACCAAAGAGGTGAAAGATCTGTATGCTGAAAACTATAGAAACCTTATGAAAGAAACTGAAGAAGACACAAAGAAATGGAAAAACATTTCATGCTCGTGGATTGGAAGACCAAGTATTATTAAAATGTTGATGACACCCAAAGCAATCTACATTCAACGCAATCCTTACCAAAAACTAGCATTCTTCACAAAGCTACAATAAACAATTCTAAATTTGTATGGAACCAGAAGACTCCAAATAGCAAAGTAACATTGAAAAAGAAAAACAAAACTGGAGGCATCACAATTCCAGACTTCAAGCTGTATTACAAAGCTGTGATTGGGGCGCCTGGGTGGCGCAGTCGGTTAAGTGTCCGACTTCAGCCAGGTCACGATCTCGCGGTCCGTGAGTTCGAGCCCCGCGTCAGGCTCTGGGCTGATGGCTCGGAGCCTGGAGCCTGTTTCCGATTCTGTGTCTCCCTCTCTCTCTGCCCCTCCCCCGTTCATGCTCTGTCTCTCTCTGTCCCAAAAATAAATAAAAAACGTTGAAAAAAAAAAAATTAAAAAAAAAAAAAAAAACAAAAAAAAACAAAAAAAAAACAAAGCTGTGATCATCAAGACAGTATGGTATCAGCACAAAAATAGATCAATGGAAAAGAAGGGAGAACCCAGAAATGGACACACTAATGATTGGGCAACTAATCTTTGACAAAGCAGGAAAGAATATCTAATGAAAAAAACACAGTGTCTTCACCAAATGGTGTTGGGAAAACTTGACAGCGACATGGCAAAACACCTGGACCATTTCTTACACCATATACAAAAATAAACTCAAAAGAGATGAAAGACCTAAGTGTGAGACAGGAAACCGTCAAAATTCTAGAGGACAAACAGGCAGCAACTTCTTCGTAGATGTCTCCAGAGGCAAGGAAAATGAAAACAAAAATGAACTACTGGGACCTCATCAAGATAAAAAAGCTTCTGCACAGTGAAGGAAACAATCAACAAAACTAAAAGACAAGCAACCAAATGGGAGAAGATATTTGCAAATGACATATTGGATAAAGGGTTAGTATCCAAACTCTATAAAGAACTTATCAAATTCAACTTGCTGCCGCCCCAGAATAATCCAGTTAAGAAATGGACAGAAGACATGAATAGACACTTTTCCAAAGAAGACATCCAGATGGCTAACAGACACACGAAAAGATGTTCAACATCACTCATCACCAGGGAAATACATATCTAAACCACAATGAGATACCACCTCACACTGGTCAGAATGGCTAAAATTAACAACTCAGGAAACAACAGATGTTGGCAAGGATGTGGAGAAAGGGGAACCCTTTTGCACTATTGCTGGGAATGCAAACTGGTGCAGCCACTATGAAAAGTAGTATGGAGGGTCCTCAAAAAATTAAAACTAGAACTACCCCAAGACCCAGTAATTGCACTAGTAGGTATGTACCCAAAGGATACAAAAACGCTGATTTGAAGGGGCACATTCACCCCAATGTTTATAGCAACACAATCAACAATAGCCAAATTATGGAAAGAGCCCAAACGTCCATCGACTGACGAATGGATAAAGAACATGTGGTGTGTACGTGTCTGGGTGTGTATAATGGAATATTAGTGATCAAAAAGAATTAAATCTTGCCATTTGCAACAACGTGGAGGGAACTAGAATGTATTATGCTAAGCGAAATAAGTCATTCAGAGAAATAAATATATGATTTCACTCATATGTAGAATTTAAGAAACAAAACAGATGAACACAGGAGAAGGGAAGGAAAAATAAGATAAAAACAGAGAGGGAGACAAACCAGAAGAGACTCTTAAATAGAAAGAACAAATTGAGGGTTGCTGGGAGGGTGTGGGGTGCGAGGATGGGCTAAATGGGTGATGGGCATTAAGGAGGGCACTTGTTGGGATGAGCAATGGGTGTTACATTTAAGTGATGAATCACTAAATTCTACTTGTGAAACCATTACTACACTGTATGTTAACTAACTTGGATTTAAAAACTAACTTGGATTTACTTTTAAAAAAAGTAAATAAAAGTGGTTCAAAATATACTCATTTATTTAACAAGTATTTACTGTGTACCGACCACTACTAGGGCAACTGAGGGAAGAGGGAGGCCTTTTTAGCTATGGTAGTCAGAAGAGAAGGATTTTCTGGGGAAGACATCTGAGCAGAGACCTGAATGAAGATATAAATCATAGAAAAATCAAGAAGAGCATCTTAGGCAGAAGGAATTTTTATTTATTTATTTTTTTCAACATATGAAATTTATTGTCAAATTGGTTTCCATACAACACCCAGTGCTCATCCCAAAAGGTGCCCTCCTCAATACCCATCACCCACCCTCCTCTCCCTCCCACCCCCCCATCAACCCTCAGTTCGTTCTCAGTTTTTACGAGTCTCTTATGCTTTGGCTCTCTTCCTCTCTAACCTCTTTTTTTTCTTTCCTTCCCCTCCCCCATAGACTTCTGTTAAGTTTCTCAAGATCCACCTAAGAGTGAAACCATATGGTATCTGTCTTTCTCTGTATGACTTATTTCCCTTAGCATAACACTCTCCAGTTCCATCCACGTTGCTACAAAGGGCCATATTTCATTCTTTCTCATTGCCACGTAGTACTCCATTGTGTATATAAACCACAATTTCTTTATCCATTCATCAGTTGATGGACATTTAAGCTCTTTCCATAATTTGGCTATTGTTGAGAGTGGGCAGAAGGAATTTTTAAAAAGCCAGCACAGAACAGAGGAGAGTGAGCAAGGCTGTGTGGTAGACAAGGGGCCAAGAACTGAATCCTACCACAAGTGTGAATGCAAGCCACTTTGAGCAGTAAACTGTCATGGCATGATTTGTTTTTTAAAAGCCCGCTCTGGTTGCTGCATCTAGTAACAAAAGTAAGAAACAATAAAAATATCCAGTGCTACATAGAGTACTCACCATTAGGTCGAACCAGAAGTACGAGTTCCCCAGAATGTCTCTCGCAGCTAGCTTTAATAAATAGGACAACTTGATCATGGGTATGTTCTGCAATGTCCCGACCGTTGATCAGTACAACTTGGTCCCCTTCATTCAATCGAGGGACACAGAGGTCAGCCTGTAATGTAACATAAATAAAGTTTCAGGTGTGTACATGGCTTTCTGAAAGTAAAGCACAGGAATTTATTTTTATAGACACTACAGCAGGAGAACAAAAACTATATGTAGACCGGCATCCATCCATTTACTCATCTGTTTGCAAGAAGTAGAAATCTGGCTTTCCCATGAAGCTACTACCTTTTTTTCTTTTTCTTTTCAACAACTTCTTCCTTGATGTCCTATTATACGCCTAGATACACAGATAAGACTATGCCTCAAGGTGCATAGATACAGGCAGCCCTCACTTTGCATGGTCCAGATACGTACAAATTTGTCACCACAGTACAGTTAGATAACACCCGTCTCCCAAAAAGGTTCAGATTGCAGTTGCCACGATGCATTAATTGAATAATTGCATAACGTACGAACTTGGCTACTAGCTTGTGAGTCCACAAATCACGACATAAGTAACAGACACACATCACAATCAGTGACCTATCACACATCGCTTCTTTCAAAGTCTGTTGGTGATGTGCATCTGTTATTCGGTTCACGCAGGGACAGCAAAGCAGGTACTTGTGTCACCTCCATGTCTCCCAGTGATAAACCCACGTAAATATAAAGCAGGAACTAGCCAGAAAAGTTAAAAATGCAACAAAGAAACAAAAGAGTGATAGTGCTGGAAGCAAAATGCAAATCGAATATCAACCGCTGACAGTGGAAATGCTGCTGCTGCGGCTACTGTTAGCCTCTAGGCATGCAGTGAAAGGAATTCAGTGAAGGCAGACTTATCAACATAAATGACGAAAGTGGCTGTGATGAGAAAGATGAAAATGTCCTAGAGGAAGTGAGGCTGGCAAAAAAGTTCTCACTAAAGGTATATTTCATAACACTGAAAATGCACAGGATGAATGCTAGAAGTGAATACAAATTTAGAAAGGATTAGGACAATTTGCCAAAGAAAGAAAAATGCTCACTCTTGTACTTTAAGTTACACGACAATAAGGGAAACAAGTTTCAACATAGTTGTGGTAAGTTTCCATCAGAAAATAGAATGCTTTCTTTATATTTCTCAGTGTTTCTGATAGTTTGAATTAGAGGATAATAAAGCACTATTAGTTTTATTATTTTTTCATCTCCCTATATATTTATAAGAGAAACTAAGAAAATTTCAATTATTTGATAAAAAATTTAAAGGTCCTAGAAATCACCATAACTTTTCCCACTGATTATCAAGATCGCTTTACACAGTGTCAGCTTGCATGGTCGTTTTTATGGTTCTGCACTACAGTGCGAAGTGACAGCGGCCTGCATTTTACTGAGAAAACAAAGAGGTAATTAGGCAAAAAGAGGCAAGCACAAGTATGGACAGCATGCTCCAGGAACACAGCAATGCGAACAGATGGGCGTCAAGTCTGAAGGATGATAGGTCAGACAGAGAAGGAAATGACACGGTCGGATCTCACAAAAAAGGGACTGAAGAAATGAAAGCACTACTAGTCAAATTCATAATAATAAAAAAGTCAATAAAATCCAACAAGGTACTGTCACTAGTGGCAAGAGCAAAAGTTCTTCCTTTGCTGCTTACAAAGTGTGTGATTTTAAACACATGAAACTCTGGAAATGGAGCAGGTATCTGCTCTAATTATTTCACAGATTTGTAAAGACAGAAATGTGATGACTCAATGCAGAGCATTACAATCTAGAAAATGCAAGTTCAGAAGTAATGACCATTCTCTCTAGTCGCTCCTTTCTCTACTTCTCACAGTGGAGATGACATTCATATACTCCCTCTGTGCACTAGCACTGTGATCCTTTTGTGTGCCAATATGGTCCCTAGTTTTTGTAAATGCCTCTGCGGTACCCGAAGAGTGGTGAACTGCTCCATATCAATGGTACTGGGAGAAATGTAATGGGCTAGAGGAAAGGGTTACCCTCTTACCTTATTTGTGGACAGTACAGCTGGCAGGAAAGAGGCGGCAGTCCATGTGGTAGGAAGAGAATAGCTATGCATTTCTCTTACTGTACCTTGAATACATCCACTGATATTTCCAGTTCAGAGACTGAGGCTAATGGGGTAGTTAATCAATATGCTAGAACATGCAGAGATTAATTTTTTTGAACCCATTATCACTGACAGAAACTCTCTCATACTTAACCTGCCTTTCGTCGGGTTTATTTATAAATTTCTATTTTCATTCTTTTTTTTTTTTTTTTTTTGTGGAAGCTGAAGCTGCATTTTATTTATCTATTTGCATTCTGATCTGGAAAGTCTAGATAAACTACATACTTATTTATTCATTTTTAAATGTTTATTTGTTTTGAGTCAGGGGCAGGGCAGGGAGGAGCAGAGAGAGAGGGAGAGAGAATCCCAAGCAGGCCCCACACTGTCAGTGCAGAGCCTGATGCAGGGCTTGATCTCACAAACTGTGAGATCATGACCTAAGCCACAATCAAGAGTCAGGATGCTTAACCGACTGAGACACTCAGGCACCCCAATAAACTACATATTTAAACGAATTTTGTTGGAGCATCAATTGCTGGCTCAAAGATAATCAGACAGAAAGAAAAACATGGTTTTAATTGGGAATTATTTTAACCATTTCAGAAGGTGTCCAATATAAAAAATAACATTAAAATATTTGAAGTCCTGTTCTTTTCCCCCAATCACCTAAAATGATGTTTCCAACTGGAACACTGTGATGGTCTCTAAGAAGATAATATAAAAATGATAAGTTTCTATTGTCCTAACTTCAGCCAATATATTTTTTAAGGCTTCCTTCTGGAAACCTCTTTCTTCCTCCCTTAACTGTTATTATGCTTCGCTGGTTTTGTTTTTTCCATCCACCTTTCTTGTCTCTCATTCTCTGCCTTTGGGGAACTTTTGTGTCTTCTCTTATCTTTTAAATGTGGTGTTTTCTAACTGCGACTTTTTTTAAATTTTAAAGGTAGGCTCTCCACGAGATGTGGGGCTTGAACTCATGAACTGAGATCAAGAGTCTACATGCCCTACTGACTGAGCTAGTGAGGTGTCCTTCAGCCAATATTTATGGGACATAGCTCTACACGGCAGATAGGGAAAATTATCAATAATTTGTATAGCCTAAAAAGAAAATTTAGAGTCACAGAATTTTGTTCAGAAATAAACCTGTCTATATGATGTTCCCTGAACACCTCTGACTTAATTGAAAATGATCCACAGTCACTGCTCAGGAAAATTAGTATTTCTTTTATGTCATTCAGTTACTATTACAACTGGTGGATAAATAAAAAAAGATGTATTATCTTTTCTAATTACAAGAGCAACACATTCTCATTATCATGATTCAGACAACTAAAGAGAAGAATACAAAACAAAGTGATAAATACCAATAACTCCACTACCCAGATGAAAAGCTATTAGCATTTTGAGTACGTTTCCAAACTTTTTAAATTTTTAAAAAATGTTTATTTATTTTTGAGAGACAGAGAGACCGAGTGTGGGCAGGGGAGGGGCAGAAAGAGAGGGAGACACAGAATCCGAAGCAGGCTCCAGCCTCCAAGCTGTCAGCACAGAGCCTGACATGGGGCTCGAACCCATGAACCACTAGATCATGACCTGAGCTGAGTCAGACACTCAACCAACTAAGCCACCCAGGCACCCCTATTTCCCAAAATTTTAAAGCACTAACTCACATTTAAAAAAACTGGATCAAACATACATGGGGAGCAATAATACACATTTTCTATGACACCATTTTATGAACCTATTTCCATACTTATATAGAACTACATCATCTATCATTTCAACAGCTGTAAAGCAGCACGTAATTTATTTCACCAACTTCAATGATGTACGTTTTACCACCACCCCAATCTTTATTATAAACAATATTACAATGAACTTCCTTGCATATCCTTTGTTCCCTAGTCCAACTGCTTCATTACCGGCAACTGCTAGAAGTGGAATCATCACGTCAAAAGATATGTATTTGACTTAAAAAAATTTTAGTTAAAATTTTTGTTTTTAGTAAAGTTCACATCACACAGCTTGAAGAAATGACTAAGTCTACGAGATTACTAAGGCAAGCAACCATTTCTTGTGTTCCTCTGTACATCCTGCTCCCCCACCCCAGGCAACTTCTTTCAACACTTTAGCTACATCTTTTGTATCCATTTCAGTATCTCCAAATAACATCCTGATTTTGTTTTTCTTTAGTTTTCTATTTTAGATGTTACCTACAGATGAGAATTTAACAATCTTTCATCTCTGCATCTGCAGTCTGTCCTAAACATACATATTTCCCATTATATATATATATATATTTATATATATATATATATATATATATATATATATATATATATACACACACACACACACACACTAATAAATAATTTTGGACTATTTCCCCCATCTTTGTCCCCGGCCTTCACATGAATAGGTTCAAGAGGCATTTTATATATCATATCCCTGGCCTGTCCCCACTGACCCCAAGTGATGTGTTGAAAAGAGGACATCTGATACAAGCTGGATCTATAAAGGACTTACTTCCCAGAAGTCTGTAAACTGGACTGAGAGGTTTAATCACTCTGGGTTACTAAACTGGTAATATATAAACCTACAAGTTACCAGTAGCCCACCACATAAACTAAGAATGGTGGTAGCTATACAGTTTCTCTTTCGTACAGAGTCAGGGTCATAATCATATTTGAAAGTAGAGTATGTGGTGGGAATGTTACAGGACTAACTTGAAGCTGCTACTAAGTACACGGTCTTTATTCAGCCTGTATTTTATTTAGAGGAACTAGACAGATGAGGCTGATTCCCTACACAAACTGGTTTGCAGTGGGAGAGAAGAATGGAGCATAAAAAGAAACAGAGGTGAAAAATAGAGTCCTGATGTTTATTTTAAAGTTTTGGTTTTTTTCCCCTCCAGGTCTGACCGCATTCCTATCTTTGGGTTTTGTGAGGTACTACTATAGCTACAGGACACATTTTGTATTTATGCATAAGCCAGTGGTATTCCAGAGTATCCTGTTATTTGCAACCAACAAAGTCCTTAACAACCAGAACCAAAGGTATGCATTGTGATATCCCTGATCAATCTTGACTGTGACCATCAAATCAATTATAAGGTTGCTGTGCAAAACCAAAAAAAAAGCCTAACTGGACTCTTTCAGGCTGCTGGTTTATATCCTGTCTGTGGACAGAGACAGGTAAATGATAAAAGATGCTGATGGAAAACTCCTTGAAGACCATTTAGGTCAAGTAGGCAACAACAGAAATGGGAAATTGAGGGCAATATTTGCTACATAAAAGAGCAATAAAGAGAACACACCCACAACTCATTAAGAATTGTCCTTGTGATGAGCAGAAAGTTCATGAATCCTGAAGGTGAATTAAGGGAACAGGAGGGTTCATCATAATGGGTACATACAGTGTTTTCTCAACTTCTGTTTACAATGTTTATAATACAAAGTTTAAAAACTGTCCCTATAGGGAAAAAAATCACTACTTATCATATCTATTTAAAGTCAATTTTTAAAACACAAAGTAGGCAAACAGATTATAGGTAAACAATTCTATATGAAAATACCAAACAAAAAAGCAAAACAAATACTATACCTCTGTCTCCATTTTTCTGTTTAAAGCGGTTATTTTGATAGAATCTATTAGCACTTTAGAAACTGTAGTTTCTATAACTGAAAGTTATAAACAGCTTCTTTCCAAAAACATGGATTTAAAAAAACTCTTATACACAGGAAGTTAGAAAACTTCCCAACAACTTAAGAGATTTAGCTAACATTTGATACTTGACAAATTTTCAGAAAAGATTAATTTTTTCCCACTTATTTAAACTAATAAAAATAAAATGAGTACATGTTCTTGAAAATAGGATTTACTTGCAAGATATAGATAACTCACAGGTGTTCCTGGTGCTACTCGGGACACGATCACAGGCATCTTCTGATCATACCCTCCCTTAACAACAGAGCAAATCAGATATCAGTCAAATATTACCAAAATAGACACATCTTAATTTAAAAACTGAGTACAATGTAAATTCTAGATTACCTTCACATTGAATCCAAACCTTCCATTTTCATCAGGTTTCATTCTGATTAGAACAAGATTATCTTGTGGGATACCACCATTAGGCTTAAAGAAAAATAAATAACTTGTAATCTTCCTCACTTATAATCTCTCCTTGAAATGTATACATGAAGTATGCTTTTTGTACATTAATATTATCTACAACATACAAAAAGTCATAACTTAAATTCAAACTTTTAATTCAGGAAACTACATTGTTTTTAAAATTTTTTAAAATATTTATTTTTGAGAGAGAGAGACAAAGAGACAGAATACGAGCAGGGGAGGGGCAGAGAGAGAAAGAGACACAAAATCCAAAGCAGGCTCCAGGTTCTGAGCTGTCAGCACAGAGCCCGATGCGGGGCTCTAACTCATGAACCGTGAGTTCATGACCTGACCTGAAGTTGGACACTTAACCGACTGAGCCACCCAGGAGCCCCAGGAAAGTAAATCCTGATTACTAACTTGCAGTTACACAACTAGATACAGCCTCCTTGTGACTGCATGCTAGACTAAGTGCAAGGAGGAACAGGGGCATTATGATTTAAGTTATTAATTGCAATACCCCTAGAACCTGGCTCAAAGCTCTTCACACAACAAGTGTTCGTAAGTGTTACAGGAACTCACATTCCTCCCTCTGCTTTTTAAAAACACCTTTATTGGGATACAACTCACACATTATATACACTTCATGCAAAGTGTTTAATTCAATCATTTTTACTATAGCCACAGTGTTGTAGAAACACCACTACCATTTAATTTTAAAATATTTTCAGCCCTGTCACAAAGAGATCCTGTACCTATTAGCGGTCAGTCATTTCCCATCCCTTCACCCCCCCATTCCTTAAGTCCTATTCAACCATTAATCTATTTTCTGTCTCTTTACATTTGACTATTCTGGACATTTCGTGTACATGGTCATTTGAAACTGGTTACTTTCACTGAATATGTTTTATGCGTGCTTTCAGGGTAAGTATCTGGCTAATTCTTGCTTATCCTTCAAGACACGGGTCAGAGATGCTCACTTTGGGAAGTCTTCCCTTAACCCTACAGCTGCATTAGTTATTTGTATCTCCTTCCTTATAATCACTTCTAATTATATTACCTTCAAACTGATTTCCCACTTGCTCTAGACCCAGGTCCTATTCCATACTCAAGGATACTGCTATAGCAATTAATTCTCTACTCTCCTACATTATCCATTTTCCCCACCCTTCCAAGAAATACTTTTATGTGTCCCCTTAAAAAAAATGAACTTTCTCTGGACTCCACTTCCCCATCTAGTTACGCCCCATTTGTCTCCTTCCTCTTGCTCTTAAACGTCTTTAAAGAGTTGGCCACATTTGCTGTCTCTATTCCCTCTGATCTCATCCTCTCAGAGTCATGATTTTATCTCCAATGCTCCATCAAAACTGTTCTAATTAAGTCACCAAAGAGTTTCACATTGCTAAATCCAGTGTTCAACTGTCAATCCTTGTCTTGACTTACCAGTAACATCTGACAAAGTTGGCTATTCTCTCTGTGACTTTCTTGCCATTAGTCAGTTAGCCGGTGGACTAGTTTTCTTCCTACCTTGCTGTCTGAATCTTCTCAGTGTCCTTTGCTGGTCTTCATCTCCCTAAGGCTTACATTTTGGAGACCCAAAGACCTCCTAGAACCTCCTATTTAGTTATCGGCACACACTACACTTCCTTGGTGTTTTTTTTTCCTCTCTCGTGATTTTACATACTGTCTACATGCCATCAACCCTCAGTGTTATTATAACCCTAGCTTGGACCTTTCTCTTCAACTCCAGAATCGTATCTGTAAATGGACTTCTAGTAGCCATCTCACACTTATGTCCC
The DNA here is from genome assembly GCF_023721935.1 of Panthera uncia. NCBI lineage: Eukaryota > Metazoa > Chordata > Mammalia > Carnivora > Felidae > Panthera > Panthera uncia. Next base: position 101,486,816 of record NW_026057584.1, on the reverse strand, counting down.
AAACTGTACCCCTAATATATCACCCATACCTGCTCTACCTGCAGCCTTTTACTTCTCAGTAAACAGAAACTTCGTAAAACCTTGGTGTTCAGGCCCAAACCTTGCTGTTATCTTGGATTCCTCTTTCTCCAGCACTCCACATCCAATCCCTCAGCATACTACGTTAGCTCTGTTCTAAAACTATCCAGAATACAGCCATGTCTTCCTCCTTCCACTGCTACCATATGGATCCAAATCACCACCGCTTGCCTGGAATACTGCATGACCTCACAACCAGTATCTCTGCTTCTACCCTTTGTCTATTTTCAATACAACAGTCAGACTGACACTGTTTACAACTTAAGTGACATCATGCTGCTCTTCTCCTCACATATGACCTGTCCCTTTTGCTTCGTATCTCACTCAGGGTTAAAAAACACAATCTTTAAAGACTTTGGCTTTCTCCTGTACCTATCTCCTCTTCATTAGCTCATTTTGCTCGAGCCACACTGATTCCCTTGGTGTTCCTTGACCGTATCAGTCATACTCCTGGCTTTGTACCTTCTATTCCCTTAGCTCCCCTGATCTTCCACTAGCTATCTATCTGACTCATCACTGAGTTCATCCCTGGCTTACAGCATTTAAAACTGTGGTCCTCTAATCCTGAAATTCTCTAGCCCCTTCCTTCTTTACTATTATCCCCAGAATGTATACTATCTAACATGCTATATATTTAGATTATTTACCTTGTTTACTGTTTGTCTCGCCCTTATCCCCAGAATGTAAGTTCCTTGAAGGTAGAATTTTTGTTTTTTTTTTCCCTATTTTATTCCAATATATCCCCAAAGCCTGTAACAATGCACAATTCTTAATAATTAATATTTGCATAAATGATTAAATAAATTAGGTTGTAGATTATTTAATAGCAGGGACCATGTCTTATTTGTCTTTATATTCCCACTACCCACCAAAGTACCGAGCTCATAGAAAGACCTCAGTGACTATGAATCGATGAATGAATGTATGAGTGAGTGATACAGGAGAATCACCACACAGGTATCACCAAATGTGTCACTCATTTTTGGTAAGGATTCTGATTGTTTTTGGATGTGCCTGTGGTGGTGAAGCAGTAACTGTGGGAGAACAGAGTGGCTGCTTCGTGCTCTTCAAACTTTAGACATAAGAGGGCTACCACAGAGGCGGCGACCAGGAACTTCTGGCCCTACCAATACCTGCTGCGGGTCCTCCTCTCCCTGTATCTTATTTTATTTCCTGATGTCTCCTCAAGTTTCCTGAAATATACCCATATTTGTCTGTCTTAAAACTTCTTCATGAACACAGTGTATCCCTAAAATTTACTGACAATCTCACTTTTGGTTTATTTACATCTCCTTGAGAAAGCAATGAAAATTCATAAATCAGGAGATTTGAAAAATTTACCATTTTGTTGTGGTAAAAGCATGCCCTCTAAAGGAAAAGCACCAAATGATCCATAAATACATTTTATAGAGCAGAGAGTGATCATAAAATCCAGGGACCTGCACTCAATTTCAAAAGGTTAATGAAAATGATAAAGTCCGTGCACCTGGTGAATGATATAATAAAGTTAGTGATACTTAATGGATTATTAGCATTTCTTCCAAAAGCGAGTGTTTTGCAAGACTGAAATCAACATAAATTTGTCAGGAATTAACTTCTAGAGCAATGAACATTTTAAAAATGAAGATAAGTTGAAATTCCACAATTGGGTCAATCATGGCAAAATTCATGACCAACATATGATGAAAAAAAGAAAGTACAGTAATTTAATTTACAGATAAAACATACCACAGTCTAAAAGAAATTCCATTGCAGATTAAAAAGTTCAAAGGGAGGGTGCCTGGGTGGCTCAGTTGGTTGAGCATCCAACTCTTGATTTCAGCTTGTGTCATGACCCCAGGGTAGTGGGATCAAGCCCTGGGCTGGGCTCCCCACTGAGTGTGGAGTCTACTTAAGATTCTCTCTCTCTTCCTCTCTCCCATACTCTCTCTCTCTAAATTATAAAAGTAAAAATTCAAAGAGATGTGAGAATATCTGAAGTAGGTACTTACAGTAGATTTTTCAGGGGAAGATGGAACATCAAATGTTTCATTAATATGGTTTTCCAGATCTTGTTGAGAATGTGAATAATGAATTTGGTTCCAACTGTTTTTCTTTGACTGTTTGGGTGGTAAAGCTGGAGGCTGCCCATCTCCAGGGGTCTCCTGTGATCTAGATAGGAAAAAAAGAAAAACAAATGAGTATTTTGGAAGTTGTCTCCTAGAACAGTTATTTTAAGTTTATTTATTTATTTGGAGAGAGAGAATGTGCATGTGCAGGGGAGGGACAGGGAGAGAGGGAGAGAGAGAATCCCAATCAGTCTCAACGCTGTCAGTGCAGAGCCCGCCACGGGGTTCGATCCCACAAACTGGGATATCGTGATCTGAGCCAAAATCAAGTCAGATGCTTAACCAACTGAGCCACCCAGGCACCCTAGAATTGCTATTTTAAAAGCTAAGGTAAAAAATAACATAACGGTAACATAACATAACAACACAGCTAGAGTCAAGCAACTCAAATATTTACAACATCTAGTAGAAGATAAGCTTGAAATACTGTATTTATTGGGGCACTTGGGTGGCTCAGACAGTGCAGAGCCTGCCTGGGATTCTCTTTGTCTCTCTCTCTCTCTCTCTCAATCTGTTCTTCCCCTGCTTGTGCTCTTTCTCTCTTTTTCAAAATAAATAAACTTCAAAAAAAATTTATTTACAAGTGAAATCTTAACTTTGAAGTTTAAGTAGTACATTGAATTTCCTACTTTATCATTTACAATCTGTAAACAATTTACAAATCTGTAAACAATTCCACATAATAATCAAATACACTTTTTAAGTGTATCATGATAAAGATATTTACTAATCCACTGTAGCAATATATACAACTTCCAAAACACTTTTTTAAAATAAGGTTTTCAGTGGAGTCACAGGGGTAGTCAGGGAAAAGGGGAGGCAAAGAGAAATCAGAATTGAGAGTTGAGCCGTTCCACAGATAAAACACCCAATACAATCTAGAGAACTTGTGATTGGCCCAATTTATTTAGATTTTTTTTTTTAATACTTATTTTTGAGAGACAGAGTGTGAGCAGGGGAGGAACAGAAAGAGAGGGAGACACAGAATCCGAAGCAGACTCCAGGCTCTGTCAGCACAGAGCCTGACGCGGGGCTCGAACTCACAAAGTGCGAAATCATGACCTGAGCCAAAGTCAGATGCTTAACCGACTGAGCCACTCAGGCACCCCTGGCCCATTTCTTTAGAAATAAGACACAATTCATTAAAGTAATGAACTCAATACTACACCAAAGATTGGAATCTGAGTAAGAGTACGGAGCTCACTGAGGAGACAAAACTGGATAAAACATTGTTGGAATATACAATTTAAAAAAACAAAAATTCAATTAACATTAGGGAGCATAAGCTTCAATTTGTGGCAGCAAGAACCGATAAAAAGAGCTAGGAAGGATAGAAGACGCTTCAAGGTAAAAACGGTAGTTTTTAATGTTTATTTTTGGTGGCGGGGGGGAGGGGGGCGGTGTGTGCACGAGGGAGAGGCAGAGAGAAGGATACAGAGGATCTGAAGCCAGCTGTGCGCAGAGAGCCCAATGCGGAGCTCAAACTCACCAACCATGAGATCATGACTCAAACCAAAGTCGGACACTTAAATGACCAAGGCACCCAGGCACCCCTAAAAATGGGAGCTTTTATGAATGAGCATAGTATATGTAATAACATTACTTGTGAGTTTTCACAAAGGCCAGGAGGGGGAACCAGCGTTTCAACTTGCATCCTAGAAAGCATACATCATGGGAAGTTGTGGAAGCTAGAACAGGTAAGGGGAAATGGTTCTTTGTAAGAGCGGTGACCATTCCTGAGGTTATTGTTTATTTCTGCAATGCCAGGAGGTCTTTTGGAAAATAAAAAAATTACTGACTGTCCCATTGCCTAGGTCCAACGAGAGAGTTGATAGCTGCGATGTCAATGGCCGCTGTTGTGCAATTCAGGCACAGATTTCACCCACTTCCTGCTTTTTGTGTTGAGTGGCAACAGATGCCCAAGATACCAGCTGTAAGAACTTAAGGAAGTGGAACTGCATTAGACTGTATTACTGTTCAAAAGTTATTCTCCACCCCTCTCTGAGTGATATCAGGCTTGGCTATCTGACTTGCTTTGACCAATGAAACATGAGTAGAAGTGGTCACTTTGTAAGGAGACTTTAAAAACGGCTCATGGGGGCGCCTGTGTGGCTTAGTCAATTTGTCTCTGACTTTGGCTCAGGTCATGATCTCACAATTCATAGGTCTGAGCCCTTCGTCGGGCTCTATGCTGACGGCTCAGAGCCTGGAGCCTGCTTGGGATTCTGTGTCTCCCTCTCCCTCTGCCCCTCCCCTGCTCACATTCTGTTTCTCTCTCTCAAAAATAAATAAACATTAAAAGAACAAAAAACAAAAAAAACAGCTCATGATTCATTATGCTTACTAGCCATGCCCCAAACAGCAGTCTGGGTCCTGGAATGAACATGACATGGAGTAGAACCACATTGACCCATGATATACGTATGATATAAGAAAAAGAGAACCTTTGTTGTTGTCACTATAAATTGGGATAATTTGATACCCACATAATTTAGCCCAAGGTAACAGACACAGAGATTACTGTCAGAGTGGCTCTTTGACATATATGCCCTCCTTTGGTACAGAAGGTGTGAAGCTTATTTAGAGGCTCACTGCTAAATACCTGGTAGATACAGGTAACGAAGCTAAAAATCTGATTAGTACCAATGAAGTCAGCAATTATCAGGAATGAATGGTATAACTCTATGGTCCTCCAGGGAAGTTTCTCTAAAGAGAGAATATAGTCCTGGGGCGCCTAGGTGGCTCAGTCAGTTAAGCGCCCGACTTTAGCTCAGGTTGTGATCTCATAGTTTGTAGGTTTGAGCCCAGCATCAGGCTCTGTGCCGATAGCTCGGAGCCTGAAGCCTGCTTCAGATTCTGTGTCTCCCCCACTGGATTCTCTCTGCCCCTCCCTGGCTCGTGCTCTGTCTCCATCTCAAAAATAAATAAACATTAAAAAAAGTTTTAAAAAAGAGAGAATATAATCCTTCCAAATTTACATAAAGTAAAAGTTAATCACTAAATTAGTAGGTAAACCATAATGTCCACTCAGCCTAACTTTCTACACAGAAATCTTTAGGGAACAAAATACTCCAAATTCTAATAAATCTATAAGGACTGCATCAAAAAATATACCTCTCTTTTTCAGCAAAAACTTCTTTGAGGTCTACCTTGATGGTCAGGGATTATAGGTACCAAGCACACTCGTTTTTATTCTACTAGTTTTCTGCCAAGAACCCAAGCCTTTAAGATCTAATACATTCAACTGTTGCTAGTCTAGGAAATTGTTCCCACAGATTAGAATAGAGTCATGTACCTCAACTATGGCCTGCTGCAAGGGGTTAGGACACATAAAGATGGACATCCATGGCACAGCCTCCTCACATGTGATATTTCTAAAAGTCAGTTGACCAAAAGCTTTCAAGACTTTTCAAATACCAGAAGTCATTGGACTCCACATCTATCAATCAATCAATAGGTCTTATCCCTTACTTAGGGTTAAGTATAAGTAACTTAGGCAAGGTGAAGAGAAAGGTTTTTTTCCTAGTTTTGCATATAGTTGTCATACACGGGAAACAGCCTCAAAACCAAAGATCTATAGGGCAGAGTGTAAGGTTGAGATCAGCTGGGAATGGAGTCAGATCAGCTTTTCTTTATTCGTGGTCCAGCCAACAGCCTAATACATACCAATCCTAAAATATACAACTGAGACAAACTCACGTCTGATCTGTAGTGCAATATTTAAGTGAGCCAAATCTGGTAGGTATGGGCCTAACAATGACAATACTCAGTTCAAGAGAGGGACAGTATTGACATATGGGACATTCTGCTTAAACTGTTCAATTTACATTTCTGAGGTTAGAGATTAGGCATATATGGTCAAAAAAACTCCAGAAGTTATTTCTATTATGCATTTCTAATTAGAACCCTAAAACAGTGGCTACAAATTCATGGCTTATGGGCCAATTTTGGCCAACATACATTTGGCCCATTAATTTTTCTTTATAAAATATGAGTTAATTGACTCATTTTAAAAATTACACATGTATCCAGATTTCCAGAATGGAATACCTAGAAACTCTGGAAAGAATGGATCTGCATTACCACTGGTCAAAGCCAAGAACTAGCTGCTGCCTTTTGATGGGCCATGGGCATCCCAGTCCACATAAATTCCTCCCACAGTTACCTGCCAGATTCCAGCAGGTATACGAGTATAATCTCTCCTTTAAGCAAAGTCCAGGGCAAGCCACAGATAGGAAGGGGGCCTAAGCATACAGGCTTGGATTCGATTTAAGCTAAGTTCTAAAGAAGAGGAGGAGAATGCAGCACACATGGAGAGGCTTACTCAAGATATAACACAAGAAAAAACACTAATTTTGGATTTCAGGAAAAGGACTACCTACCTTCTCTCACTGTTTTATGTAACTTTCTTGCTAAAATAACTTCTCAAATAGTGATGGCCAGGCTCTCCAGATGCTTGATTGTTGAAGACACACAGGTTGGTCTGGGAGCTTTTACAGACTAATTATGTATTCTCCTAGGACAATCCCGGTAACTGTTTGCCCTTTCTAGGTTCAAGAACCAAACTTCATCTATATCTATTTGTGTCTCTACTAATACAGTCTATCAAAGTAATCAAGGATGTCAACACAGACTCCTGAAATTCTTATTTTGGACAAAGGTTCTCAGTTACATTTTAAGACTTATTCTGGGGCGCCTAAGTGGCTCAGTTAAGCATCCAACTTCAGCTCAGGTCATGATCTCATGGTTTGTGAGTTGGAGCCCTGCATTGGGATCCATGCTGACAGCATGGAGCCTGTCTCCTTTTCTCTCTATCCCCCCCACCTTAGACATAAACATTAAAAAAAAAAAAAAAAAAAAAAAAAAAAAAGACCTATTCCAAATGTATTTAGCTCAATTTTGTTAGAACAAATGATAACTTCCTCCTTCATATCTAATGTAGAGATCATGAGTGCAGTCAATTTATTACTTATTCAATTATCTAGGAAAACGATTTTCATAGGTAAACCATGCTTTATAATTAGAAGTTGTAACACCTTTAAAATAATGTCATTAAATATGCCAGTTCTAAGAAAAGATAACTTTTCTAGGCAAAACTAAACAAACAAAAAACCTACAATTGCTAATTATAACAAAATGAAGAGACATAATATGCTTTGGAAGAACAACCAGACAGCATAATGGAACACAGCCCCATTAGAAATAATTTCCCTGAGGGGCACCTGGGTGGCTCAGTCAGTTAAGCATCCAATTCTGATTTTAGCTCAGGTCATGATATCATGGTTAGTAGGTTCGGGCCCGCATTGGTCTCTACACTGACAGTGCGGAGCCTGCTTTGGAATTCTCTCTCTCCCTCTCTCTCTCTCTGCCCCTACCCTGCTCACATTCTCTCTCAAAATAAATAAACATTTAAAGGAGAGAAGAGAAGAGAAGAGAAGAGAAGAGAAGAGAAGAGAAGAGAAG